>NC_059198.1:26160494-26212994 GCF_020615455.1 Coregonus clupeaformis
AAATACACTGACAAACTGGTTTCCAATTCCATCCGTAAATCCTGTAAAAAAAAAAAGCTAAATTAGATATAAAGTTGCAAACTCTATCTAGATTTCCAAACACATGATAAACTTGCTGTTGGGCCAATACACATTTAAAATTAGTTGGATGTTCAAATGCTATGTCATATACAGTACCAAAGGGATACATATCCAAATGATAGTAATTATTGTATGGACCTCAGTAACGATAGTCTTTGTACAACTAACTGTAAACGCAAAGCCTTCATTCTAGTTTATAGTCTTTAGTACCTATATGGTCCTTGGTGGTTTATAGTCTTTAGTACCTATATGGTCCTTGGTGGTTTATAGTCTTTAGTACCTATATGGTCCTTGGTAGTTTATAGTCTTTAGTACCTATATGGTCCTTGGTAGTTTATAGTCTTTAGTACCTATATGGTCCTTGGTAGTTTATAGTCTTTAGTACCTATATGGTCCTTGGTAGTTTATAGTCTTTAGTACCTATATGGTCCTTGGTAGTTTATAGTCTTTAGTACCTATATGGTCCTTGGTAGTTTATAGTCTTTAGTACCTATATGGTCCTTGGTAGTTTATAGTCTTTAGTACCTATATGGTCCTTGGTAGTTTATAGTCTTTAGTACCTATATGGTCCTTGGTAGTTTATAGTCTTTAGTACCTATATGGTCCTTGGTGGTTTATAGTCTTTAGTACCTATATGGTCCTTGGTAGTTTATAGTCTTTAGTACCTATATGGTCCTTGGTAGTTTATAGTCTTTAGTACCTATATGGTCCTTGGTAGTTTATAGTCTTTAGTACCTATATGGTCCTTGGTAGTTTATAGTCTTTAGTACCTATATGGTCCTTGGTAGTTTATAGTCTTTAGTACCTATATGGTCCTTGGTAGTTTATAGTCTTTAGTACCTATATGGTCCT
Source organism: Coregonus clupeaformis (assembly GCF_020615455.1). Lineage (NCBI taxonomy): Eukaryota > Metazoa > Chordata > Actinopteri > Salmoniformes > Salmonidae > Coregonus > Coregonus clupeaformis. The sequence continues at coordinate 26,161,428 of NC_059198.1, forward strand.
TGGTAGTTTATAGTCTTTAGTACCTATATGGTCCTTGGTAGTTTATAGTCTTTAGTACCTATATGGTCCTTGGTAGTTTATAGTCTTTAGTACCTATATGGTCCTTGGTAGTTTATAGTCTTTAGTACCTATATGGTCCTTGGTAGTTTATAGTCTTTAGTACCTATATGGTCCTTGGTAGTTTATAGTCTTTAGTACCTATATGGTCCTTGGTAGTTTATAGTCTTTAGTACCTATATGGTCCTTGGTGGTCCTCTGTAGCTCAGTTGGTAGAGCATGGCGCTTGTTACGCCAAGGTAGTGTGTTTGATTCCCGGGACCACCCATACGTAAAATGTATGCATGCATGACTGTAAGTCACTTTGGATAAAAGCTTCTGCTAAATGGCAAAAAATATGCATATATATAATATGATTCAAAACATCCCATATGATTAATTATGGACTTGAAGCATGGCAAATTACCAGATAATGTTAACAAATATTCTCCCTCAAGGGCTAACTATTAATAATTTAATATTCTTTCCAAATATTATTCTACCCACCTGCTGGGAGAGATTCTTTTTTTTCTCTTTTCGTTTTGTGATCATACATAATTTAGTCCCTGGCCACATCTAATAAATGATGTTGACATATGCTCTAGGAGGGAGCACTGCCTGGAAGTGCTGGCTGATAAGCTTCTTTGCATTCTCACTGGATCCAATTTTGTCCTATCAGTACGTGTGTGTGGCTCTGCTCACATGGTCCACTAGGTTAGGACTTGAGATGTCCTGGGGCTTGTGATTAGTGAGAACTATGTGGGGAGAAAAAAAGAATCCTATAGCAACACCAATTTACTGCCAGTGCTTTATTTGTCTGTCAGTGCTCTGTTTTAGATGTCACTGGACTTTGTGCCAGGTGTCATTCACGTTTTGTCAAACATACTGTAATTGTTTTATTTCATATGCTCTCCATTGGTCCAATGCTAGCCTAGTTGGCTTATTAGGTTCCCTGACGATGAGGAGTAAAACAGAAAGAACCCAGAATCAGACATCATTCCTATATCCTGAGATTATAGGCTACATTGATCCATCATTAACTCAATCACTAATAAACACTCATTGCTAATGATATAAAGTAATAGAATAATTGTAATATTACAGTAATACAGTAAAGGAAAATGAATAAATAAATACATTACTAAATGGTTTATCAAGCATGTTACTGTTTAAGCAGTGTTTAGGCAGTGGCCCCTCTGATAAAGGGAGAAAAGCCTTATGCTAGACTGTTCAATGTCCCCCAGATGCTAAAGGAATTTGAATGGCTTCTAACATTGCGAGGGGAGAGAATCAATTTAATCAATTCCTTCCTATCAATTGTTTGTTCTTTTTTCTGCTGACCACACCTCGAGGATTAATATTTGATTAGCCTTTAGGAGAAGTGGAAAGTACTTATTAACCTTATTTGTCAATCTGTCAGTGCCACTGACTCTGTGGACTGGCCCTTGCCGCAGGGCGCCAGGGGGGAGGGGATGACTTGAGGGGATCACATGTTCTCCTATGCCTGCTCTGGACACTTCATCATAATTAGACGTTTGGGCCTCTATGACACTTGACGCCCATTCGTTCGCACTGAATAAAGCCTGTATATAGATGAGATGAGATGTTAGAGCTAAATCATTCTGAACTGTAATGCCTTGCTGAAAAGGGCCCAGTGACTAATCTCAATGAAGAAGCCATCTTGTGTCATATCCTCATGCCGTTCACTGCAGTATACCTGGGCTTCTTGTTATTCTTACCTTATTTGTGAATATAATGGTCTTTATTGTTATTCAGGTCACTTTTCATTGACTTGTGTGAAGACAAAGCATTTCCCCATTTGGAAATTGATAACTAAACTTCTATACTGTAAGCAGCCCATTTTTCATTAGTCATTTTAATTAAGTCTTCTGCACAGGATTGAAATTGACTGTTTGTATAATTGTTCATTATACATCTTGTTTTCTACAATGGGGAAATTAAAAATGCCCTAAATGGATCAATTTGAGGCATGATTAGTCTTTTTCATCCCAAATGTATAATTGCTTACTGCTGGGGTAGAGTGTTACAGCAAACTGAAATTGATACTGCCTACATCAACATGTTTATTCCTTTGGAAATATTAATTAGATGGGAAAGAATGAATTGCCATTTTGCTGTCACAATCGAGTGGAGAGAGTGTGAAATAGATTTTTTGATGAAATTTAGGGTAGTTTTGCCCTCAATTTCTTGGCAGGTTTTGAGATCATACTTTCATTGTTTGAATTCACTTGAGATTAGCTGTGGTATGACAATTGCAGAAAACAAATCAACCATCAAAACAGTAAATGTTTTGTGACTAGATTTACAATTGAAAGCCAATTCATGGCTTTAACCAATGGCCTTATTGAGAAACGAAGTGCTTTAAGTAATTAAGTCAGCATGAGTGAGTGCTATGATTATGCCTCTGCATTTCACTCATATCAACACAAAAATGATTACAATTCTGAATTATAAAACCATACAAATTCCAAAGTATGAAAGCCCACCATTTGTAGTGACCATTACCTTTGTCTACTCAATGCAACTATTGCATCATGGGAAATGTGTTTGACAATGAGACTAGCTTCTTTCTCTAATGTGTGTTTTGGTTTAAGCCTGGAGTGGGCTTGTTGTGTCTATAATGATAACCCCTCTCGATGCTCATTGGAGCCCTCTCAGATCCATCTCCCCAGCTCAGCCTAGTGTTATCTGTGATCGTACACCCCCGTGCTATCGAGCTCAGTCAAAGACCATCCCACGGTTAGCAGTGTTAATTACAGATCCTTTGATGTGATAGAACACAGCCCTGTAGAGATTGATTACTCTTTGAGCTAAGTTGTCTACCAATTACTTAGACAATTAGCCAACTAATTAAAATACTTACCCAGTGCATTGAAAACGGAAGAGGAGCGGTGCTGTGAGAAGCTCCCTTGATGTATGAGCTGCCAGGGATTTTCTAGAGTGTCTCAACTCACACAGTGAAAAGCTGAGGGATAGGGGACATACGATGAAGTTCAGATACAGGATACCGTATGAGCTAACAGACTGAGATAATAATGCAACTGTCACCTATTTCACTTATGGGAGAGGGAAGTGCATCTGAGGGGCAGGGGGGTTTGACAATGACAGCACTCTACCCTGCCAGCAGGCTGCTGAATGAGAAGGTTAAGTATCGATGATTATCTGAGGACAGTGGCAGATGCTTCTGAAATGGATCAAATGTGTCCTCCATGGCCATGTCTGGCGTCATAATACAGGCCTACATACTCTGTCTGTGTTCTAGTTTGACTGTACACACACACCATTTGAATAGGATGAGACGTTTTCTTGTAGCAGACAACCGACTGCGGCTTGTCACACTCATTACTGTGTCCCTCTTTCACCAGCTGGGCGGTTCTATTATGCTGTGTCCTTTGTGATGGTAATAGTGTGTTATCTGTGCAAGTGACGAGGAAACAAGGGACAATGGGGTGTAGACAGGCAGGCAGATTTATGCAGCCATGATTGTTTTTGATGATGTCCATAATAATGCCGTCTCCCCAGAGAGTTTGAGGTTGTGTGAAATTACAAAAATATTTGCACAGCCTCTGATCTTGTACTATTGGGTAAATCATGTGTGCTGTAAAGTTGATAAAAACTGTAATCATATGCTGAATGAAGATATAATATATAATAGATATAACATAGGGTTATGGTTTATGAAGGGGTTTATTTTGCCCCTCTCTTCTCTTTACGCTTCATACTCCTCCATTTTTTTGACAGGCTTCCACTGGCACAGGTATCCTATGTCTGATTGAAGTTGTCAGGGCAGGTTGGATCGAAAGGCCTCCTGCGATTAGGGGGGGTTGAGAATTCTAAACGATCAAACTCTCGGGCTTCATCCTCTAATCACAGCCGATATAAAACAATCTAAGCACCACTTAACCGGAGCAGACGCCCTGTTATGGCTCGCCAAGCCCTGTCTCCATTAATCAATCGGCTTCAGACCATCTCAAGAACTGGGATGCAAATGCATGTTAATGCTAAAGGTCTCATTTCCCTGTGTTTTTCTGCTCTGTCTGCTCTCCTGTGCCTCGTTCTGGTAACCTACTTGTATTGCTGAGGGGCTGATCAAATCAAGGGAAAATGTGTGGTGAATTGATTACAGTCCTTGACTCTTTAGCATGGGGTTAGAGAAATGGCTACCAATATATTTGAAAGATCCATGCTAAGCCTATCCTAATGCTATTATTAAACATTATATCTGTATGGACAGTCATATATCATCATGACTGTGCATGGCAAAATGAGCTTACAAAGTGATGATTAATGACGCCATTGTCATAAACTGTAATAAATAGTCTGAACAGGTGTCATGTTTACGAAAGCATCAAACATACTTAATGAAACATACACTATATATACAAAAGTAAATATAGTCTGTCCTTGGTTGCAACACTCACTACCGAGTTCCAAACTGCCTCTGGAAGCAAGGTCAGCACAAGAACTGTTCGTCGGGAGCCTAAGATCACCATGCGCAATGCAAAGTGTCGGCTGGAGTGTTGTAAAGCTTGCTGCCATTGGACTCTGGAGCAGGGGAAATGCGTTCTCTGGAGTGATGGATCACGCTTCACCATCTGGCAGTCTGACGGACAAATCTGGGTTTGGTGGATGCCATGAGAACGCTACCTGCCTCAATGCAGAGTGCCAACTGTAAAGTTTGGTGGAGGAAGAATAATGGTCTGGGGCTGTTTTTCATGGTTCGGGCTTGGCCCCTTTGTTCCAGTGAAGGGAAATCTTAACGCTACAACATACAATGACATTCTAGACGATTCTGTGCTTCCAACTTTGTGGCAACAGTTTGGAGTAGGCCCTTTCCTGTTTCAGCATGACAATGCCCCCGTGCACAAAGCGAGGTCCATACAGATATGGTTTGTCGAGATCGGTGTAGAATAACTTGACTGGCCTGCACATAACCCTGACCTCAACCCCATCTAACACCTTAGGGATGAATTGGAATGCCGACTGCGAGCCAGGCCTAATCGCCCAACATCAATGCCCGACCTCACTAATGCTCCTGTGGCTGAATGGAAGCAAGTCCCCGCAGCAATGTTCCAACATCTAGTGGAAAGCCTTCCCAGAAGAGTGGAGGCTGTTATAGCAGCAAAGGGGGGACCAACTCCATATTAATGCCCATGATGTTCGACAAGCAGGTGTCCACATACTTTTGGTCATCTAGTGTAATTCATGATAATAGAAATTACCAAAATATTGTAGTTGCTTCTTGTGTCATTTAACCTGAGACTTTTCAAGTTTGTTTGTGGTTTTCTGTCTTTTATCAGTAAATTGGTTATTTTCTAAATGGCTATGCAATGACCCTGCACAGAGGCAGGTAGATGTGACCAAAAGAAAGCCAGTTCCTGTCATTGCTCCCAGAGTCTACTGACTCCATCCCAGTGATCTTGGCCATGTAATGTCCATCCTTATTGGTGGATGGAGTAAGGGAACTGCATTAAATGGGTGTTCGCCTCCACTGAGGCTGACCAGCCTCCTTGTGAGAGTAACATAAACTAAGACAAAACATCACATTGTTTCTGGTTGCTTAGTTCCACAGTTCTCCTCATTGGCAGGAGCTATTTTGACCTTATGAGGGGCAGAAGGTTTCCAGTGTCAGTAGGGTCTGATTAATGAGTTGGTATGGCTCCCTCCTGCTGCAAAGAGCACACACAGTCTAGACTAAGATTACCTCCAAAACCCTCTCCTACCATGGGAGACAGACATAGCCAAACATTCAGAACTTCAGTCCCAGTGAACTTTGTCTTCTTGAACTTGTTGAAACACCTTTGTTCCCTGACATAAAAACGAATTGATTTTCAAGACAAGTGAAATCAAGGCACAGAAGTAGGTTCAAACATTTAAAAGGGTAGAAGTCATCTAGAACTTTCAATTTAATTCAATCTATCCCCTCATGGTTTATCGCTTGAATTCAGTCGAAAACCCAAAGGAGTCTTTCATTGAAGACAAAAAAAAGGTTGTTCATCGGTCTTAATTTATTTCAGCTGAAGAATCAGGTCACAAATAGACGTTTGTCATTTAGATCTCTCTGCTGATCTGGGTTCATTTTCAGCCATTGTCTAACAGTGGGGCTATAACCAGTGAGGGACAGCGCTTTGTGACAGAGCAACACTAGCCCTGTGATTTATAGTTTGTAGAAAATCAGACGTGACTGATTCACGGTCGTCAGTGACATCTCAACGAGTCCATCAAACCTGCTCTTATTTTGAGAGAGAGACTCTTGAATAATGGAAGCAGGGTACCTTTAATAGAAAGTGTATTACAAAACAGCAACACTATAATGAATACATTGGGTGTTTGGGATGTTTCTCAGGGAATCCTATTTCCTTTTCAGTAAGGGAGCCATGCTGAGAGCCACTATCTCACCTGACCTTTACTACAAACACTATTCTTATTTCCAATTCCCTGTGAGTGTTGGGAACAGCCAGGGCTCTGCTGGGGACTATAGGACTCAAATTATATCATTTGTCCAATTTGCTATTGTTTCATCCATGTCAGGATAATTTGCTTCGGGTTTCTCTGTACTGTCTGGGGTTTTGACAACGCCCCCTGAGAGGCCTGCAATACAGTGTGTGCCCTAGATAGCCTGTTTATCAAGTGCCCCTGCGTTCTGTCAAGTTGACTTTCCAACCAGGAGACACCGATGAAACGTACAGCTTCATTTCAGCTGTTCTCTGGAGAAATAACCCAGTGACCACTTGTGGTTTTAATTGGGGCAGAGTTGGTGCAGAAGAGAAGGGTGGTTCAGACGATCAAGAGAGAGCAGCAGTCATTACTCAACAGCTAGAATGACACGCTCCTCTCCCTCAGCAGTCATCCTCCTACTGATTAATCTCCTCATCTCTCCTAACAGTTGGACGGTTAGCAGCCCAGTTTATTAAATTAGTGTCTTCCCTATATATTATATACAGTGAGAGGGTGACTTATTGTCCAATCATTGTCATCTCAGATACAGAGATGCTCTCTCCTTTGCTAGGACCGATTGGTGAGAATAGTCAGCATGAGCATTCTGACATGTATAGAATGGCTGATTCGTTCCACCCCATCCCTCTGTACAAACATCATCTGGGTTTTAGATTAATTGTATCTACCCAGTGGGGTAAAAAGTAAATATGATTATATCTGTATGTTTACAAAGTTGAAGGATGTTATTAATCATAATTCAATGGCTTCAAGTAAATTGATTTCCTATAAGAGGAGTGCATTATCGTGGCTGTCCTGCGAGAAGTTCGGTGTTAACAATCGGCGTCCGATTTTGACACGACATGGCAGAGCACTCATTAATCACCTTGTGAACTCAGTCATCTTCTGCCTCCTGGGTTCACTAGGCACATGAGTAATAGAGAGACAGCAGCCACAGAACGCCATGCAGCCCAGCGAAGACTTCTGGACAGCACCGTCTGGCTTCTCCAAAACATACGGCAGCCTTTTTGCTGTGAGATGGGGAGAAATCAGTCGTCTTTGTCATTAATAATGATGAAGTGTTAAAACTTCATCTCCTCCTTCATCTTTAGCAGCCAGGGTGTCATGCTTCTTCAATTAATTGCTTGTGTTCCAAATGTATCTCTGCACATTATCTTGTTCTATCTTTTGATTGCGCGTGCTTAATCCTTATCGTAATTGGCTGTGTTGCGCGCTGCCACTGGGCCAGTCATGTCTCCTACCAAATTAGGCTTAATATTGTTTTGCTGTGCTTTCTGCTTTTGATGCAGCTCTCTTTAGCTATGAATTTAATATCACAGAAACCCAATTATATGCTCCCATACTGAATAATCTGGACGGGGGGAAAAACAACAAATATAACAACTCTCTGGTGTGACTTTCACTGCATGATCTGCTGTTTGTGCTTCATATAATTGACAATGAAAGTTCACATCCAGTGAGATGTTGGATGTAGAGATGCTGCTAGTCCCTCTGTACAGTATAGAAGTGTGGGGAACGGCACAGTAGACAAAGAAGAGAGACGAGTAATGGTGTCCATCATTACCATAAATGGGCTTCATGGGTAATGGGACACTGGTTCTATTACTGGTTGGGCTGTCAAGCCATTGTTCTCCCTAGAATGGAGAGGGAAAGCTGTTTGTACATTATGAAGGAATTCACAAGTCAAGACGACATTCTTGACCATATGAGGAGACAATAAAGACAATCCATTCATGTCTTTCATTTTCAGCCAATAGCCCTGTCCTGTTCTTTAGTAGGGTGTCAAATCACTTCAGCAGACTAGAGCGATAAATCAGATAACAGCCAAGTGGTGTGTAGTATGGACATTATTTATTGCTTTGGCATTAAACCCGTTGTTTTAGACCAGAAGTGCGAGATTTGATTGTCTCAAAGGTGTTCGGATGCCTTAAATGGGATAACGTGAATATTTTTGGTAAATGTAGTGGACATTCTGTCAAGGGTATCTCAGGGTTTCATTTAGCTGAGTAGATCTGAAACCCCTCACTCCCTACAGAGATAAAACAATGGTGTGTAAGTCATTACGAGGCATAGGGCAAGGCTGCCTCCTGTTACCCTTTATATTATGTGTGTTTTATACCTCTATGTGTTATTTATTTAACCTTTATTTAACTTGGCAAGTCAATTAAGAACAAATTCTTATTTACAAAGACAGCCTACCAAGAGTCAAAAGGCCTCCTGTGGCTGGGATAAAACATTTTAAAGTAGGACAAAACACACACCACATGGTAGCAACACAACATGACAACAACACAACATGGTAGCAACACAACATGACAACAACACAACATGGTAGCAACACAACATGACAACAACACAACATGGTAGCAACACAACATGACAACAACACAACATGGTAGCAACACAACATGACAACAACACAACATGGTGGCAACACAACATGACAACAACACAACATGGTAGCAACGCAACATGGCAGCAGCACAACATGGTAGCAGCACAACATGGTAGCAGCACAAACATTTGTGATTGAAGGTGTATTTCTACTCCCTTGCATTCAAGTTTACAATCCTGATTTTAGTAGGTCTCACATGGAATTCCATGTCGTTTTTATACATTGGCACATCAGTGCCTTTCCTTTCAAAGGTGCTCTAGTGTAATACAAAAGGCCTAACTGATTTGATAATGTCAAGGCCCATAGGGTCCCAGGCTTTTTCATGCAGCTGAGTACCAGGAGCATATTGTCAGCTCAGCTGGCATCTGTTTAACAAACACATCTTGTTTTCATGAGCATGGTCTTATGTATGCTGTTTGGTATGCAATTGTTACGGTGTGTATATTTTCTCTATGATCTTTAGTGACTTACTGCTTTAAAGCCACAAAGTGCATGATTTACCACCAACAGTGTGGTTTTTCAAATCTGTCTATCAAGCTCTGCTGGAACCAGTTTGGGCAGCACTGAAAGGTAGCAGCTATCTCCTGGAGGCTCTGCTGCTGAGGCATAGTCGCAGACATTGTTTGCCTTGTTAATTAAATTTCTTCTCCTCAGCAAATGAGGTCATATCCTGCCATGGGTGTAATGTCTCTCTCATGTACAACAAAGAGAACAGTGAGAGCCCAGGAAAATTAACTGAAACAATCAAGGCTGGATATCTTTGTTTGTTTGTGGATCTATATTTTTCTAAAGCATCGCCACAGAGAAATTTGAAGCACCGCTAGTGGTTTTTATTGCTTCAGTTCTACAGACAGTCAGGATTAATGTCAGTCTCAATAGCTTACAGGAAGAACTGGCAATAATGTAGGGTCTTTTCCCATTATTCTGAAGCTATATAGGATGAAAATATTTGCTCTTAACTCACCTCATGATGGTGGTAAGATTGTAACTGTGGACCATTTAAAATGTCCTCCATCTTGATTCATGTCATTTTGACTTACTTACACAGAATCTCCTGGGTGATTGTGTCTCATTTTGCCAGAATCATCTCACAGCTATAAATATAAGCACATGTATTTTATGTTTTATAACCTTTTTTCAACTTAATGTGATCTTGAATGACATATGTTATAAAACACAGCAATTTAAATGGGTACAACTCTACAGGCCCGTTTAAGTCTCCAGACACATACAGTGTTTACAGAGGACACAGGAGAGAGACTTGTTTACACTGTTGCATCCCATCATGCCTAAATGCCATAAATCATAGTCTTTTGAACTGAAACGAAACAGTCATTTCTCGTTTCATTGGAACATCTCACTTTACTTATCTCTGCACAGGCCTCTCCATTCAAGTGAAGTAAAAGTGCCGGTCCAATTAAATAGAAAGGGAACATTTCCATTTCGATATCCATTTTTCTATTTCTGTAGCCACCTCTTCCCTTTTGTTAAAAAACATTCAAGTTGAAATGAAATCAAAGGTTTGCATGGAACTGCTGTCAAGCATTTATATTTTGTTTCCTGTCTTGTGTAGATATGACAATGCAACTTTGAGAATATTTCTGTGTGCCCTGCAAAAACATTTAATTGCTTTGGAATTCAGCGTGACGATAATATTGAAAGACCAGTCTCAAAAGCAAAGTTGAGCAAATATAATCACTGTGCACTCAAAATATTTACAAAATTGTGAAAACTAAAAACAATTATTTACATACTATTGTTGCTGTTCTGCTCTGGAGCAGAGAGTGAAATTATATTACATACTATCACAATTTATTTGGATTAAAAACACTACTAGTTACTCATCATATAAACTTTAAAAATGCAATATTTGTAGATACCTCATACAAGCAAACAATAATAAAATGTACAGCAAGCACGTCCCTTTTGAAAGTGGTTATTACTTTGTTTTTATATTCATATTGTCATGGGAACATAACTAAATATCTTATACAGTATGACAAAATGTAAACCATATAGCTTAATTTAATGCTACCTTATGTATCCTAGATATTATATTTTCTGGTATTACCCGGTGTCAAAATCAGAATCAAGTTTTGTATATGAGCTATGTAAATTTATACAGATATCATGTTCAGATGGAACCTGTGCATATCATTATAGTCACTGTTTTCAATGTTTTATCCAAAACAGCTCATATGCAGTACATGAGCCAGTCCGCTGAAGCTCAATAGTGTGTTCTCTCTAGGAGATAGGTATAAGTAGAAGCTCCAGTCAGGCTGACACTGAGGACACAGTGAAGATTAAAGTAGCCGATAGGAAATCTCTATTAAATTTGCATTAACACATTGTGTAAATCTGCTGATGATTGCCTCACAGAGACCCCATGGTTCAGTGTGCCATCCCCGGCTCCTGTATACTGGCCAGATGGCCACTTCAGAATGAGATTGACACAGCGTTTCAAACTGATTTCATGCTAACTCTCAGGAGAGGGAGACAGACCATCCACTCTGTTGGGACTCAGGATTACAAAATAGCCAATTAAAAAGGAAAGTGGTGAAATCTTGGCCTGATAAGGTGGAGATTAAATTGGTTATAGTTTATTAGGCAAAATGAGTTATTAGAGTCCATTCCTCTCCAAACAGATTCCCATTACCAGACTCACTTCTTTTATCTGCACTCTTCTATCTGTAATTATGAGTCTCCCAAACAGCAATCATGACACCAATTGGACAGCATTTCCTATACATTTCCATTTATTCATCTTGATGGCTTTCAAAGACTGTACCTCCTTGAAAATGCCCCCTTGAAGAGGGAGACGTGAGACATGACTGAGAGCAGATTGTTTTAGTGATAGAATGATCAACCTCAAAAGCATCTAACTTTGGGTTAAGATGAAAATGAATCAGATCATGCTGAATTAGTTATCTAATAAGAGGTTGCAGTTATTCTTTTTAAACTAACAAAAAACGTCCCTATTGTATTTGTGCTCCTGTTTTCCCAGAATCCTTCATGCACCTGCACCGCGTGGTGTGGGTAATTACTCGCCCAGAACCAGACTGGTCCAGCAGATGTGAGGGGCCGAGGAGCTGTGGCTGAGACAAGACCAGGACCAGGGAGTCTCCAGTGTACAGCCGCTCCTGCCCCAGTGTTCCAGTGTCCCTGGATGACTGGTGCTCTCTCGCTCTGTTCCCTCCCTAGCTCTGGAGGCATCTGTGCAGCACCTGTGGACAGAGCGCCAGCCCACCTGCTCCTAAACATCAGCTGTCTACTCAGAGCCATCACCAGAGCCAACAGCCTAACAGCCTCCCTCCCCCAGAGCCATGGAGCCTCCCTCCCCAGGTCAGCCAGGATCATGAGAAAACACCCAGTCGGCCCTTCTCACCTTCCTCCGTCAGCCTAGCTTCCTGAACATTAAAGGGCTCCTCAGATGGTCTGAGGATGATCTGCTGCCTGGGATATCCTCTGACCTCCACGCTGCCCTACTGCTGCCCTGCCCACCTTCCACAAACATCGTTAATCTCACACGACGAAACTTGAACCCCTACAGCTAGCGGACAACAGTCAAAATGCACTGGCCCTTTATTACTCTCTAACCACCACCCCTTTTACCAAACATTGAGCTCATAGACACCTGAAGGTTTTCTTTTAGACCCCTTCCTTCTCTCACTAAAGACCCAGGATAGTCATCGAATCAAATTTATAGAAGGCATTCTTACCTTGCCTTTTGTGTACAGCCATTTTGTATTCATGAAATGAAAGTATTTACCTCTGAGGTGAGCATCTATGATGGGTCATGCATATCATGCATATAGCGAAAGCTCAAGTGTTGATAACATGCAGCAGTAATAATGGAAGGCATTTCCATCTCACCTTTCATCAGTGAAACCCAAAGCCTTCACTTTGTGTGGAGATAACCAATCCTCCACCAATAGATGGTGGATGCATAGCAGTGATTATGGTGAAGAGAGAGGGAGATGAAGAACCGTTCTTTTGGTGGTGTGCCCAGGACAATGGGTTTAATACCCAAACCTGCTCTGTAAGTGCTATAGCAGTTCTACGCTTATCTTTAACTCAAGATACCTCTTGTGTATTAGATGTCTAATAATGGAGGGTATTAGGTTTAATGATTTGGAACACTTGTCACTGATTACCTTGGCAAGTGCTACTGCAAACAAAATAATAACACATCAATTAACAACATACTCTTCCAGCCAGAACTTGATATTAGCAACACTGTCTTCCTCCAGGCTTAGTCTATTGCTGGAGTGTAGAGAAAAAATATTTATGTTGTTCCATCAAATCAACAAACTGGTCACATTTAGAATTTGGCATCATTTCATCGAATCGTTTAGGATTTCATAGCATACCGTATGCGATGCTGCGGCCACTGGTATTCTTGGGCACGTCTCTATGTCATGCAAATAAGGAGGGAAGGATTTCAGCTGTTGGGGGCAGAAGCTCATTCAATGTGAAGATAGTGGGATTCATTGCTGAGAGAAAGGGATATCGGGGGCCCCTTTTTGATTTCATTAGGAAGCAAAATTTGATGAAAGTCTTGATCTCAGAGGACACTTAGCAACGCCTCTGGCAAATTGACAGGCATAATGCTGTTTTATTTGCAATCCAAACTGAACAGCTGACTGGCTCTGAATATATTCCCGCAAACAGATTGTTTGAAGTTATTAAGCGGCAGATGAGACCCCTCCACATAATAAACAAGAAACAAGAAACAACAGTGTATAATGTGTGATGATCCTGCTTTATCTGTGGTTTGTCATTGTTAGTTGGTCTGAGGATGATGGACATGGACATAATGTTTAATATAGTTTGTTTTATCATACCAAATCAATAAGTGGAAGATTAAGCTATATAATAAAAGCACCGTAGCCATGCAGCACAGATCTGGCCATTACCATACAGTAGAGGTCTTCACGGGTCCGGGTGGACCCCTTATACCTGAGACCCGACCCGGGCCCAATCGGGTTCGGGTTCGGGTCTGAAATTCTAACTTGTTCCCGATCGGGTCCTGTTTGATTGTCATCGGGTCTCGGGTCTATGTAACTACAGTTGATAGACCCGAGTGGACCCAAATGGACCTGACCACAGCTCTGCATAGCCTATAACATGTTTATTTTACGCTAATAAGGTGAATTTATTGGCTTATAGAAGGTCTAACCAACATATAAAGACCTATTCGTTAACCAGATGAGCAACTTGGCTGATATCAAAAAAAATATGTCACTCGGGTCCAATCGGGACCCGTTAGGGTACGTGTCGGATCTAGGTCGAGTTGTCATCGGATCCATTTGGGTTTGGGTCTGATTGTTCTTGGTTCAGTTTGAGTCCAGGTCGCCATGAATTTTTTTAAATGATCGTGTCCATTCGAGTCAGGTCTGATTGTCCTCGGGTCCATTCGGGTCCGGGTTCAACTTTTTGGACCCGTGAAGACATCTAACATACAATATCACTACGCCCAATCCACCATATCAAACAGGTTGTCTCTTAGTCTATGCAAGGCACTACTAAAGAAGATTCTTTCTATTGAATAGTACCTTAATAATAGTTATTTTGTGATCTGGCTGTAAGTAAATCTGATGCTATAGTAGACATATCAGTTTAACACGGAAGAGAGGGTTGTTCATTATGGCTTTAATTGGTAGTGTATAGATATAGTGGCTAGTAGATATATTTTATTAGAATACCCCAAAATATTACTGTTTGAATAATAAATATTCAATAAACATCCCATGTTTTATTTGACCACCCTGCATTGAAACAATATTTGAAGAATTTCCACTAGCTCCTTATCAGTTTGCCTTAGTGGAATCTTAAACTAATAGCTCATACCATGCACATTGGGCTTTTGATGAATTTGACAATTGCACTTCCGCACACAATTACAGGTCACGTTTACCATCCTCCGCCCTGCACACACATTTGTTTTCACATGGTGTTCCGTCCCTGAGTAGCTGTCAGGGTCTTCTGTATCCATCCGTGGCTGACAATCATACTTTATTGAGAATGGAAAAGTGACGGCTAATTGATTTTACAGTGATACCGATGGAGAGACAATGAATGTGCCATCAATTCAATCCGCTATTTAATGGTTCCAATTTAGCCTCTGTAAACGCTCACTAAACTAATTTCTCTGGGTGCAGCAATCTGAAAAGCTATCATATATCTAATCTCCTCCTATATATTCATCAGGAAAAGGGAATTTAGCCAATTCCAAGGTGTGGAGATGATCTGTTAGCGCAGTGTAAATGTTTAGAACGCTGCAATTGAGTTCATTTATAAGGATATGAAAAGTTTTATTGGCAGGGTCAGTGGAGTGGAACTGTTGGATAATAGGCAGTTACCCAGAAGTGTTTGAAAGCTATGAAGCATAGAGATGTAGGGAATAAAATGCCGGGACATACCCTAATCGGAAGTTAAACTGAAATTCTGAAACAGCAGGGCTGTTAGATTCCCACTGATAAAAGGTTCAGTGGCACAGTCCATTGCTATTCAGCCATCTATTTATTTTCCTCTGTGTAAGCTCTTCAATTTTGGCCAAAACTGGGGAGCAGTGAGCCGCATATGCCAATGCGATGTGAGATGGAGATGGGGATGCAATGGGCTCTACTTTTCCATCAGAACGTCTCCCAAACCCAATCATCATCGGATATGACTTTGACTTCACAAAGAGAATCGGATGATAATATGGCTATTCTCTCAATAAAGGGGAAAATCCACAGTAGCCTTTTAGAGATGAGATCATTTCATTCACAACACAATTCAGTGCCCGTCAGAATGACCTCAGTCCTTCCCTACCCCCGCTTTTTTTGGCTCGCTATCTCCTTCTCTTTCTTGATGACAGACACACACCTAAACACCCTCCAAGGCCTGTTTTTGAGTTTTTTTTAAATGCAACTTTTAGAAGCTATAGCAGGTGTATCAGGTCAAATAGTCATCAGTAGTGAAGAAAACAAAATAGTCCTTTTGCTTACAGATGGTTCAGCTCCAGGGTTCACATTTGTCTTTATCGCATGCAGTGAAATATTGTAACCTGGATAGATGTCAGTGGGGACATTTCCTGATGCTGCTACATTGGCTGTCACTACGGAGAAGTCCCTACTGAAACCCCCTGGAGTGTGATGCTGTGGGGTTTAGCACAGCCCATTCCCACCCCGCTGCTGTTTGTTTACTGCAGGTTGGACTCACTAGGCTGCCGTTTACTCACTAATTTAAGCTATTTGAGCTGTAATGTGCATCAATCCAAATAGATGGAATCAGGCAAGCAGAATTGGTGTTCTCCATTATCAAATCAAGCCTTAAGATGAGATCCCTCCTTCACACTGAAAGATGAGACTGAAAGATGAGGCCCTGTAAAAAAAAAAAAAAAAAAGCATAACAATGTATCTCTTTGCTATATAGGTTAATAAAGTGGGGAAGACATTTTCAATCATGTCTCAATGGATGCACATTGTGGTGTTAATGTTGGCAATTAGTATTGTGGAGAGTATTCCTGAGTGTCAGAGAGACAGGGGTCTGAGAGATGCTTGTGTCAGAGGCTGGTGATTATCTTCCAGTGATATTCCTTTAGGGGACTGAAGTCCTACACTTATGCCTGCTCCCTCAAGGTGAAGATGTAAATATACTGGATAAACTTGTATTGTTACCATAGAGACAACTCTCTAGACTATCAACCTTATTGGGTTTCCAACACCTCTCTGAAATATTGATGGAAATCCTTTTAGAAATATACTTCCCATTTCAAAAGTATTTATACATCCTTTACTTCTTAACCATAGCAACATACTAGGTCACGAAATGGTTCTTTTTTTCTATTTGTAAGAAAAAAATGTATGGTTAGAAAATGTATTATAATAAGATATAGATTACATTTAAAATGTAATATCCTTAGCTTTCAGATTGTTTCTGGTTTAATTTATTTTATAGTATCAATATAATCCAGCATAACATCTTGTGGGATGCCTTGATCATTTCAGTGAGGTTCAAATTCATTTTTTTATTCATAAATTGAAATTGGAAGTTAATAGGCTCTTCACTATTTTCGAGGGACATGATTAAAATATCCATTATGAGATCAGCTCTTTAGTTTCTATGTAGTGGATTACTTTTATCGTCGTCAGCCTGATAAATTATGGAACTCTGCTCTCAATCTAATGAGGTAATTGCTTAAAATATATTCATTGTTCCATTCTTTTCATTCCATCCTAGCAACAGAACTCTCTCATGGCTATGATCTCTTCCCAGCAATTGTATTTTTCTCTCTTTTTCCCTCCATTACTTTATATGCTTATATATAGTACACTTTTTCACCACGCATTTTATTTGACCTCAAATACATTTACACTCTCTTGTTTTCTCTCTGTGGCGGTTGAGTGCTCCAATGTTTACTCAACCTGGTTTGTTCAGTTTTAAGTGAGCTAATAAAACTTGGCCAGTGGCCTATGCTGATGAGAGAGAGTGATGGCACTAGAGCTGAATTATACCACTGTTGTGGCCAAATAAGGATGCTGCTACAGAGGAATAAAGCTATAATCCATGACAAACAAGCATCTTTGGCTGTGAGTGCTTTTGTGTTTGGTGGTGGAGCAGCGCGAGGCGAGGACCAGAGTTAAACAGAGGGCCCGAGTGGCCAGGGGAGAGCCCAGCTCAGCACAGATAAGGGCGATCATGCTGAAAATGACTCATAGGTAAGACCCCTATCTCTGGATACCCAGCTAGAACAAGCCTTATCAACCCTGGCCCTGATCTAGATCTTAAAGACCGATCTGCATGAATTCCCCCAGCAGAGAGCTAATACAGTGGAGGAAGTGGTGGATGCTTTACTAGGTCTGAAATTGTAAGCTTACCCTGGGATAGGTTAGAGTGGTCACCTAGGTCTAAAAGATATAATCCATTTATTTTGGAAAGGGGGAGTATTGGTCATTTCACCTATCTCCTGGAGATTTGTCTTGGGATGTTTTCCTCAATTTGTCAGGAAGGGTATAGAGAGACGAGAGTATACATATAAATGCAATGTTTTATTCTTTGTCAGAATCATACATTTACATTTTAGTCATTTAGCAGACGCTCTTATCCAGAGCGACTTACAGTTAGTGAGTGCATACATTTTCATACTGGCCCCCCGTGGGAATCGAACCCACAACCCTGGCGTTGCAAACGCCATGCTCTACCAACTGAGCTACACGGGGCTCTTTCATTAAAGTGTCCTTATTGTATGTACAAACTTTTATTTTATTTTAAATGCAACCATTATTTGCTTTTAAAGGGATTTTCAGGGATTTGGATTATTAACATATTTTGTTTTTAAAAGTATATAAGTTCAAACTGTGACAACAATTTATTTTCATTTCAATTGAACAAATCATTTGCAGCTATTGTTGATGAGAAGCTTTTAACATTTAAAACTCTCATTCTGAACTACTTTGAACTCACTCTACCCCAGAGCACAAGGCTCAGGGATCTCATTGTAAGGTGCTTAAGTGCACAAACCTAATTTTCAAGTTTTATTTCAATAGTTAAGGAGAGTGAGATAAGGATGTTTCTGTGAATCAGGAGTATTCCCTTTGTAAATCACATCACAAGTCCCAACACACAAGACTCCGGATTAAAAGAGCCTGATTAAAAAACTCAATCTAATTAGAGTGAATGGATAGATCCACCACATGAAAGAGCAATAACTAAGGTCCCACTTAGAGCCAGATATCTTCTGACCCACTGAGGTATATAGCTGCCTACACCCCAGGTAAAATTGAAGATCCAATCAGTCCCAGTAAGAAGTAAGAATAAACTGCTCAAACAGACTTCCTGTCTGGGGACGTACGGTAGCTCTAGTCTAGTGCTTCATGATGAGTCGTGCCCAGTGTTCACAGGCCTTGTAGCCTAAATGCAGATCAATTACAGGGCAGAGAAGTCACTGTGTCACATATGATTCACAATTTCAATTCCATGCCTTTCGGAAACTATTTGGCAAGTGTTTCCTCACTTTACATCTGCTAACCAATCGGAAGGCGATGTGTCGAAGAGCAAGACAATTTAATGGTGTGACAGTTAACCAGGAAGCTCAATGTGTAGAGAGATTCTCCCAGCAGCCTCACTCTGGCTGACATGGACGGATATTTATTTATTTACGGCATGGCTCTGCACAAATAAAATGTCACATCTCATTTACACGTCTTGGCCTTTTGTGATACAAAAATTATCTTTAAATCAGAACTATGGGGAATGCTGTCTGATTAAAGCTTCTCTAGCAGGGAGGCCAGATGATGCAAAACCACTGTGGCTGTTTATGAGGAGGACGATACAGAGTCAATGAAGAAGTAGGCCTAGTGAGTTCCCAAATCATTTGCTCTGTCACGCTGGCTAATTTCACCACTAAGCAACTGTTTTTGGCCTTTTTCCAAGTCTGGGCTGTCTGGTCTATGTTGAAGTGGGTAGGATAAGATGACTTGGTCTGGTGACAGAATTGGAATAATAATCTTTCAAATGATGGTATCATTTTTCAATCTTTAGGTAAAAGGGAAACGTCCAACAAGAGTAAACCCATACAGTATGTTGTGTTTACTCCTAGTTTTCAATATTGTGCTTTTCAAACTCGCTAAACTGAGCGGCCAAATGTAGCATGAATAACATAAATAGGTATTTTTAAAAGAGCCATGAAACAACAATAAGGTGAAATCTCTGGCCTTGGTAGCTGCCATAGACATAGTGATCCCCATACCCCTCTTAAAGATGGCCTCCACAAAGGAAGCGGCTGAACTGGATGAGGTGGGATGAGGGCAGGCAATGGTGCTCTCAAGAAAGAGACAAGATGCTTCCTCCTGTCCTTGGAGGCCTGGGTTTTAAAAAATAAACATGTGGCAGTGCCAAAGCCATTTCACATTCTGAAAGGCCGCAGTCCACTAATCTATGAATGGGGAGCCCAGGAGCCCCAGTGACAAATGTTATCTCAGCTTGGCATAGAGGGTTCAGACCCCATTCAGCCCCCACTCTACAGGCCACTGCTGAGATTATGTCACTATAATCCCCAAGCAGGCGTTTTGTTGCCTAGACGGGCAGGTGATTCTATGTGTGAGCAAAACAGCCAGTGCAAGGGCAGCAAGGAGGAATTGTTATTTATTCTCGGCATGGCAACAGAGGTTTGGACAGTCAACGTGTTGTCATATTGCATGTACACATTTGAGTTTTGGGGAGATGTAATTCCAAAGAAAAAAGAAATACTGTAGAGGATGGATTATTTTCTCATATCAGGGCGAGGACATGGTCCACCTTCTATACACACCTCTGAGGGCGAGCTGTGTAGCACCAAGGCACATATTTATCTTTGGATGTTGTTACAGTGCAATGTTGTTCATGTGCACATTTGAATGTATTAACCAAACAATCAAATGAAGGCATGGTGAGAGTTGAAGAGCATGCATTACTTCTGTCCCAGAGGAGCCAAAATAACTTTGTGAGTGGGCTGTTTTAATTGATTCTTCCAGAACTACAGTATTGATCACTTAAGAGCCTCTGCTTTTAATGCCCACCAACCTCTTCACACCCTCATAAGCAGCATTCCCAGGTTTTACAGCACCTGTGCAGCCGTATGTACAAGGATCTTAAAAAGGCCTCCGCAATAACATCAATGACCCCATTGGATGAGGGTGATCGTGACACCTTAATTTGATTGAATTGAGTTTGTATCTGCTTTAATTTAAATGTTGATGCAGCCTTGGATGGGGTCACTTACAGGGCCATGATTCAATGCAGAATAATTGAAGTTCTTTCATTTGGTGGAGGTTTGGGGAATTAATCGCTGGACGCTCAAGGACACTGAGCCAAGATGTCCAGAAATTAGAAAGGATTAATTGAAAATCTTAATTACTTTCTGAGGGCATAAACATCTCAATATCAATTAAAACGTGTTTCCACTGCACTTAGAGAATATGAGGAGCAGCAGTAATTAGCTCTGCAGACAGACGGGCTAACTCAGTGCTTTTCAATGGAAGCTCTTAGATTGAACTACTATGATTTAAAGATGCAATCTCGAACCTTGGTATAATTTCAGCCAGTCGTTTTGAAAGTGGTGCTCATGAGCCAAATTGGTCCCCGTTTTTTGTGTACTACGTCATCAAATGGTGTACTACGTCATCCATTTCGTATGATATGTTACGAATCCAATTCATACTATATGTTACGAATTTGTTGTGCTTAAGATCCTGGAGTGCATCTTTAAGTGTATAAATAATACATGCGCTGCTTTGGTGTCCCAGACCACTTGAGTGTTCTTACCTGTTATGTGCAAATGTTCAGAGTCACGTACTCAAAGTTGAATAAAGTTGAAGGTTAGATTAAAGAGAGGTTAGAGGAAAATAAAGAAGCAAAATATATTCGGGGTTATTATTAAAGTTTCTTAAATTATAGACTGCATATTAAGCAGAGTTATATGACTGGGGCCAACAGGGAAATAATATCCTCCAGCCGCTTCGCTAGCACCGTGCGGTTGAGTGAACAGATAAAAGCTGGGTAAAAACGGCTAGTGGATGAGGAAATGTTTTGGAGGTGTAACTGTGATTGTTATTCAAGGAACACCCTTCTGCCACTGCCAGCAGTGTGGCCTAAAGCCCTGTATGTCATCCCCTGAATTTAACACTTATCCTTTTTAATAATGTGTGTTTATTTGTTTATTTTTTTCTAGTTCCAAGTTATCTTTTTGGAATTTTTCAAGGCCTTTTGTTTTTACCGGGTATGTATAGGTAGCAGTTCCTCCTCCTAGAGTGCCTCTCTCTTCTCTACCAGCGGGAAGAGGGGACCAGTCATGAACCATTTAACCAGAGGAAATGGGGAGGGGGCTCCTCTAAAACTGGTATTTCTGGACCAATCTGGGCAGTGTATTCGAATTGCAGAGTAACAAATGGACAGTGGAAGGGGTTTGTAATGGTGATTAGAGTCTGAAATTGGTTCAGATTTACAGTGTCAGTCAGAGATGGAAGGAGAGGAATAAGCAGTCTAAGCGGTCTAATGGATCCATCAGCTTGCTTCGGCTGCTCAGTGGGCCGAGCGGGGTCACCAGCCATCCGCAGGCACAGCCACAAAAGCACTTCAATTTTGTTAGGAAATGTATCAATTTAACTGACTCGAGCGGCACACTGGAAACCTAATGAATCTGGACTCAATTTTCCAGCACACTGCCTCTGTGAACCGGAGGAAACAATGTTGGTGGTGAAGGGGTGAGGTGAGGCCACTGTGATTGGCTGGCTCTGGTCTTCCTCAGTCCTCACCGAGGCCCAGTCCGGGAAACAGGGGCAGGCCTCCGTTTATCTAGGAGATAGTCGTCGCGCCGACCGCTGTCACTCATCTAACAATGATGTCATTAAAGGTAAATTGGCTTCTATTTCAGCTGGATGATAATGCTAATTGAGTGGCATAACATAATACCAGGAAGCTGTTGTGCTGTTAAGGGGAGGGGGGGGGGGACAGATTAAATGGCCGTACAATAGTGGGCGTCAGGCACGGCAGATGTTGCTTTGTGCTGAGGACTGCATTGACATATCTCTTGCTTGTCAGGCCTGGGCTTTAGGAGAGGCTTATAGGACAGGGGGACCAGATGGTCCCACACAGAGTCCTAATAAAAGCAGTTAAACAGTGGCACTGTTTAAAAGAAGACAAGTCAGCCACAAGAAAATGCAGCTAGTTGGTAAATAAAAGGAGAAGGTCTGGCTTATCGATCCGGCTGCCACACACCAGCCCTGACTGCAGGCTAATGAAGGGGCCCTAGTCAGTAGGCGTCATGTTTATTTAGGGGCCAGGCTGTGATCACTCCTGTTCTGATGGGGTTTGACAGTTGAACTAAGCTCATGAGTCATTTATAAGTTATATTCTTCAAGAATCAATGGGTATATATCATTAATTTATTAGTCCAAAAAAGGAAGTAGCAACTGCGGATTCTAGCTTTAAAGTGGCACTCCAGTCTAATTTTCACCTCATTTAAGACCTGATTTACTTAACAAAAGGTAGTCCAGGTAAGTCATGACACAACTGGGGGACTTTACTCTTTTGTTCTCTATTGTTCCTCAAGCAAGGATGAGGCTGATGACATCATGGATTCCCATCAGACCAACGTTTTGAATGCCCTACTCCTTGAAGTTTGCAGTTGTGTCTTAAAAAAAACAATTTTGCTCAAAACATATTTTTTTTACCCTTTAGTTTGTGTACTGTATTTATATCGCTTTTAAACAGTCAAAGTAAAAAACAATCACTGGAAGACGTCTGTGGCACACTACATTCTACATTTTAGTCATTTAACAGACGCTCTTATCCAGAGCGACTTACAGTTAGTGAGTGCATACATTTTCATACACTACTAGTAGTATTTGGGGATATTTTTGTTTTCAAAGACTGACACAATCCGAAAAGCATTGAGACCACTATTTCTGGTGTCACGTCTTCTGTGTCGGAGTGAACTCTTTGTGTGTGGCGCGCCACCAGGTTCAGTCCTCCTACTATTCGTAATTGATTGTGTGGTGATCACATATCTATGTACTGTACTCAAGCACATAATGCTGGCTGTCAGCCTGCCATAGACTAGAGAGGCTGTCCCTCCACTTGACCCCACCATTATTGTGAGCACTGATCTCATTTGGCAGAATGGAGCAGCCTTCAGTGTCTGACATGTCTTTGCAGCAGCAAATCCTTCCCAATGCAGAGCTAATGGGGAGATGGAATAGAAACCAATGGTAATCAGAGGGCATCAGATCTAATGGATGCAGAATAGTACGTCTCTCTCTTTCATCTTGATGGATGATAAAGTCAATTCCAAGCCATTGGTATAATCCATGATAATTGTATCATGGGGTGATAGAAATGTATTAGTGCTAGTTATATTCACCAGCATGGTGTGGTCTTTCACAGGGGGAAAACTGAATAGGTGCCAAGTCTGAATGTTACAATTTTCAATATGCAATATAGCGCTGATGAGGAACTGAGTAGATGTTTTTCTATCAAAATATGTAAATTTGTAATCCCTGAATCCCCTTTACAACATTAATTTCCACCAAACAGGATGATAACATGGTATTATATGGAAAGTTCCAGTTTGATAATGTTCCCTCATTGAATGTCACGACCTGATGGACAAAGTCTTCGTATGACTTTTGACATGTGCAGAATTTGTTGGGAAAATCACTATTTATCTGTGACTGTTTAGGGAGCACTTCTGTATGAAGCATTGTATAAATTGACCTTCAGTCTTCGACTTTCGCTATTTTGTGCCGTACAAACTGCATTAAGCCTTGTCCAATATCATGTTTTTTTAGAGTATACAATCAGTATAGATTTAAGGGATAGGCGGATCACTTAGAATATCTTATGATCTAACCAAACCGAAGATTGATGTGTGATTTGCTGACATTTCCCCATGTCTGTCCTGTTTTTCCTCAATCACACTCTAACCGGCCAAGCTCTTGTTATTTCAACTGGAACAAATATAAACAGGTAGATGTATGAAGCCCTGAGGAAGGGAAAGTTAGAGATGCTATTTGACAGGTTCACAGTGACTATTTTATTTTGTCTTTCTCCTCTGTCCCCTAGGTGTTTGACTGTGAGACATTTAATCGAGGGACTAGCGGTTTCATATCAGTAACAAAAATCAAATAATGCAAGATGATTTACTCCCACTAGCAACCAGGGAGCATACTCTTAGCAACCAGCCGAGCCCCACGCCACAGTGTAATCAGCTTGAAAATATTTCAATTATTGTGTTGATTTTAGTGGATTTGAGAGACGGTTGGTGGGCGCCTTAGTACATTCAGCCCATGACCTGCAGAGGAAGACATTGATTTAAACAGGTGTCAGAAAGGAAAAGTAGAGGCAATTTAAATGGGAATAGGATAGCAAAGTCATTGAGCATTGTTCAGTGCATGTGTGACATCCACCCGATGCTGCCAAATCAATGTAGCTCAACTAAACTAAAAAATGTACCTTGAGGAATCATCCATCTGCCATGGACCACTGGAGCAAGAGGATTGACTCTCCCTTCCCTTTCTCCATGTGCTCTCTTTCCTCGCCTATCTGAAGAACAATCACACTCTTTTCATGCTATTAAGATATCTCATACTGGGGATGATTGATCAACTTCCTGTGACAAAATGCTCTGATTGATGAATGTTTAGATTTGCATCTCTTCATGATAGAGCTTCAGCAAACGTATGTCACACACAGCCAGGGAAAGAAACAAACTACGTGTTATTAACTGTTTTGTCATGACTGTTTCAAGCTGTTGTTAGGTGGACATTGTGAAATCTCTCTGATGCATATTGCCAGTAGCACCTGGTGTAAAACAAAGTCTGGTTTTCTATGCAATGGAACGGTATTAGAATATTTCCTTTTAGAAGATCTAGTTAGGCCAAATTGGCCAGTGGTGACCCTCATTCATCTTTAATGGGAAAATATTAACACACCCTCCTTCATCAAATTTGCAGGGTTACATTTGGCATGCAAATTGATTCCTTTCACTTTTCCACAAATGCAGATCATTTTAGCCCAGCTAATTTAGAGATTGTGAGAATAGGGCTGTAATGAACATAACAGACTGGCTGTGGTAGGCCTATCGTGTCCTAAACGCATTCCCTCACTCACTAGCCATATCCATCCCCGGCCATGATTCTATCATATTGCCTGGCTTATCTTAAGTGAGCAGTGATGTCAGTGGGCACTTACTCAATTACTTCTCAGTATTTGGCTTATTTGCACTCAAAGCTGTGAAATGCAAGGTTTTACCTCTGTTTACAACTGTTTCAATGGTTAAAAGTTTCTCCGTTAATTACCAGTTGTGCAAAATAGTGAGCAACAATATTTCCCTCCTCTCCTTGCTCACGTTATGAATGTTATCTTCTTCAGTAAAGGGGAAATTTAATGGGCACTGGATGGCACCGGTGTGAGGTGACCAACTGAAGAAAGCTTCAGGGAGGGTTCGAGAGCAGAAATTGTTCCTGCTTGTTCGTGACATCAGGCGACGGCAATTAAATGTGTTGCACTGCTTTGAGATCACATGGGCTACCATTTGAATCATGTCTCTTGTTGATATATTGTGTGTGTGTTATTCTGAGTGGGCTTGTGTAGGTGTTGTTTGTATTGTAATATGTGTGGGCGCTCTGATTCTGATGGTTAAATATGCTTTCTCTTCATTTAGAGATGGAAAGGATGCACGTTTTAAATATTTCATTTTCTACTCTAACGTAAAGGACTGACTTTATAACAGCAAACGTGAGGGGTAAATATTGGCCTATTTCAATGTCAAGATACTGTGGTCTAGCTTCAAGGTAGCTCAGGTGCATTCAATCTCTCTAACATAATGTGTAACTTTCCCCCCCATTAACGTCACAACAGCTTGTTTGATTGTCTTATGACTTTTTGAACATGCATTCATACTTTAAGTCCATTTAATTTATGTTTATTGAAGTAATTATCTATAGTGCAATAATTGCTATTTTTCATGTATGTTGCAGAGAATGAAGCTTGTACAGTCCATCTGTCAGTCAAATTGAACACTTGCATTAGATATGATCGCAATCCGTGCAATCAGTTTAGCTCTAACATATGGTTGTCCCCCAAGCTCATGAGAGGACACATTTTAGAGACATGTCCTTGAGTAGCTGATGTCCATGTGTAGCTCAAAATGGGAGAAAAAAAAGCCATCAGAAAGTGTGGTGTTGGAGAGGTGCTAATGTGTGTGATCACACATTAATCGTCTGACAGTATCTCACATTCTACAGTTAGTCCATTTTCACTGAAGTGAGGTCTAAGTGTCAGGTGTCATAATTTAATTGTGTTGTTTTCTATTTCTCTACAGTACTTAGGGGACTGGAGAACAGGCTAATCTGTGACAGAGTCTACTTCCCTCTTTCTCTTTCCTCTTCCTCTCCCTCTCCCTCGCTTTCTTTCTTTCTTTTTTGAATTGGGGACACTGGGGGTTCATTTCACATTTCACTTTAATCTTGACCTTAGACGATTAACTGCTGATAACGATAAGAATCGTTATCTGCCCAAAGAAATTCAAGGAACAATTTTCTCTGCTCATTTTCTGTTCATTAATGGAAAAGTGCTTTTGTAGCTGAATATATCTTGAACATGCACACAGCTCATATCTCCTATGACAAAGCGAGCTTTTGTAAAGGAGTTTAGGGATGTGTTGTCATTTATTTAAATTACCTGCTTTGAACAATAGCAAGCAATTATATATGTTTAATACATTTTCTAAATCACCACAATTTGGGGGGTGGGGAATTGGAATATATATTTGAATGCTATCAGATTGACAGTCCTAGTATTATTTATATATATATACAATTCTGTTAATACAAATAGTCAGCATGTTCATGACATTCCCAAGAGGGCAGAGGACAAAAAAAGAAAAGAACAATACTGATTGAGATACAGGTCTTCCATGTTGGATTCTACATAAGAGACAACCAAAGAAAATAAAATGTGGAACTAAACAGAGGAGGAGGCAGGATTAGCAATAAATAATCCAGACAAGGTATTGTTTTGGTAGAGCCATAGCCCTTCTCTGCTGAATTCATTAAGGGAGCGATATATTCAGTGTTTCTCAAATGGCACCCCATTCCCCACAAAGTGCACCACCCCCAACCAGGGCCCATAGGCCTCTGTCAAAAGTAGTGCACTATACAGGGGATAAGGTGCCACCTATAGGGGCTGCCTGCATCTATAGATCTACTGGAGATATGTACAGCCATATTCACATAGTAAGTTACTAAACCTAACCAGTGGAGAAGCAGCACATAGGCACCATTAAATAGCAGGACAACAAGACTAATTGATTGGCCCATTCACCTGAACTCCCTCCAGTTCAGTAACATTATAGCCTAGCCATGGGCTAGTACTGAGAAGAAAATTATTTATTTCACTCCACCATACAAGTACTCAATAAGGATCTCCATAAACTATCAATTAACGAGGGGTAAATGTTGTCACGCAGCCACTTGTTCTACTGGATCCACAAAGAGTGGCAGCCTAGTTAGGGTTAGATTCTGTGTTTTGTTTGTTGATTAAACATGGCTGGTGCACTTTCTGGGAATGAGCAACAAATTATTAGAGTCAATATTTCCTGATCAGAAGCCATCCTGCTCTGTACTCACTCCGTCAGTATTACTAAGGATTACTGTACCTCCCGGACAGAGGGTGGCCCAAAGCTGGCAAACACATTGGATTAGTGAGTCAAACTGCAGCCTTGCACAGCCAAAACTAACCATGGCATATGGCGCAGTACTGAGAGAAATGTGAGAAGCCCTACCACAGTGACTTCTATACAGTCTTGCCCCCCATGCCGCCTTGTTCATTTATTCATGATTATGCCATTAAGATTGAGTTTCATACTAAATGTGATTATTAGATTTATTGGGCTTTGTTTTGCCAATTTCAGTGGACATTGTTATAGCCCAAGTGATTGGAATGGCTCTGTGCAAATCTTTTGGAAATGCTTGGATTTTCAACACCAGCTCTATTTTAATTTCCATATGGGATATAATATAATAATAATATGCCATTTAGCAGACGCTTTTATCCAAAGCGACTTACAGTCATGTGCGCATACATTTTTACGTATGGGTGGTCCCGGGGATCGAACCCACTACCCTGGCGTTACAAGCGCCATGCTCTACCAATTGAGCTACAGAGGACCAGAGGACCCCAGGATCTCGGGTTAAAGCAATATGTCCATGTTTGTGCTTCACAGTTGCATACCAATATAGATTAAAATTCCTACTGATATCTACTTTACATATATTACTTTTCATTGAATTCCTATTCGGGAGCTTGCCTGCTGGAGAGAACCTCAATTTGTTCAGTAAATGTATGTCCTCCAACTGCCCATTTATTAGGCTTAAAAAGCTGTAGGTGGTGCTTTAATTATTTCTCCTGTGCCATAATCGGTTATTTTGAAAGGCTGGCCTGCTTATCGATAGCGCTGAAATTAATGTTATGTCTTAAAAGGTTCCTTCCTCAGGTTCTTCCTCTAACCGTCGATAAGGTGTTTGGTGGGGAAGCGATCCTTAGTCATCTCGGTGCTGTTGATGGATATGGTCACACTTCTGAGAGGAAAACAGCATTGATTCTGTCCCACTATCACTTCTAATTTTCTTCCAGCCTTTGCACAATGGGATCCTTTATTCCTAATCACACCCACTTACAGGGCTGGTACAAGGCTTTCTTCTTATTTCAAGAAGTGTGCCTGAAGCTCTCTGACAGAGTGTGTCAGTATTGAAGTGTTTCTGGCATGTCAGATCTTCCCCACTTCCTTTGCTCTAATGTGATCGATCGGACCGGCGACAGAGCCATAACATGCTCCTCCTTTACAGTCTACAGGACACTTCGATAGTGACATTTCAGGCCCAGTTAGACCCTATTTCCCCTGGCCCATTAAAAAAAACTTGACCTCAAGTGAAACCCTGTGTCTGGTCCATCCCTGAGCTTCCTACCACAGTAATGACATAAATTGTACATGTCAGTACTACCAGGGAGTCCAAGGATTAAATAATGTGCATGTAATAGTCAAATCTGAAGTCTTGGCCTTGATGTGTTAAGAGCATTTGCAACACCACTTTAATGACGAAAGGAAGGAGAGAGCTGGGGGCTGGTGACTAGCCTATTGGAGGACATGTCAAGACCTTCACGCCAACCATTTTAATTGCAACCAGAAAATGCCTATTAGCTAAAGAAGACTTCTGCTGCAGGCTGAAATAAGATCACTAACACCAGCCATGCACTGTTTAGTTCGGATTGTGAGGGATGTTATTTAAAAGTAATTATGTCTCAAGACCATGAGGATGAGTGACTTTGATAAACAACTCTGATGAGTATTGTTACAGGCTGCATGGTAACTTTGTTAAGGTTTTTACCTCTAACACATCTTTCATTTGCTGGAGAAATTGTGCCTTTTGGGGACATTTCTAAAAGGATAGTTATAAGTAAAAAGCTGGAGAAAATGCTTTGATGGGACTACTCATGGAGACAATCTCTCCGTTGAGGTATGTTCTGAGTAATGATTTTTATAGCTAACTTTTGATGGAGGATGGAACACTGCCTGACAGTGTGATCAGAACCAATCCCCTGTATGAAATGGAAAAGGTTAATGCAGTTTAAGGGCTGAAATAATAACTAATTATCCTTGGGTTAACTACACCCTATGGCAATTTCTCTCATGTCCTGCTATGTTTGGCTTGACCCAAATCAATGAAAACAGTCCACCTATCAAATCATTTAGCAAAGCCTAACCTCCAGCAGTACAGCAGACTACTTTAATGACCACTGTGCAACTGAAGGCACACTCCAAAGGGCAGCTAAGGTCTGGAACTGAAACTGAAAAGTATTTCCCCCCCACTTTTACTATTATCTGGATATTTGACTTGTAGTGACAGATCCAAGATGCCACAGGATATTATGTTCTGTTTTTTACCAGCTCCCAGAATTGTTTTATTACAGTGTAGTTCGGTCATTGGAAATGATATCTCAATGTATTCCTCTATTGATGTACGGTGATCGTCAACAAAGCATATAGGGATCAAGCTCATAATAGTGAACTTTGCTTGTGTCACGTCCTATTGATAACAACACAGTGTCGGAGATGATCAGTATGCAATGTTAGATGTCAAACTTCCGTTCAAAGAGAGAGATGTTGAAATGATCATGGAGTTGAAGTCCTATAATAAACCACAACATTTACCCGTTTAGCTTTCGTCCTCTGAGTGTATTTAATTAACTAATGAACTTTTATTTAAATCTCTCCTAGGGTATTCTATGACAACACACATGCATAAGCCTACTTTTTGATAGTATAATTAAAGACAAGAGCCCTCTATATTGAACAGTGCCAAGATACGGCCTATCTATAGATGGGGCTTGTTCACCTTTTGAAAAAGACTGATTTGAGGCATAGAGCTGACATCCATAAATAGGTTTGGACAGTGTTGCCTTAACATCTGAGGACACTGTTTAACTCATCCCATCTCAGGAAGTTTTCACACTTCACGCTTTATTAACCTCTGGGTCGCAGGTTCCCTGGGAAGTCGGGAGAGGGAAATGCCTGTTTACACCGTTCTCTAGAAACCACCACAAAGTGGTTAGTCTTCATTGTGGCATATCAACACAGGTGAAAAACATGTGGTGGTGGGGAGCGAAAGCCCTGTAAGCTATCTGAATATAACCTAGCTTCAAAACACAAAATGCTTTCTAGATAGGTATCACTCAGGTGGATCGTGCATATGTGTGCTGGATGATGTTGGTAATGTACCTCCATACAATCAAATGCACTTTCTATGTATTACATGTAACCCATGATATCATTTCTGGGAGCTAAAAGAGTAAAGCAAATAAGACCTTGTTTGGCAATACCTTATTGATTCCATGTGTTGTTGTTTTTTTTTTTTGCTGAGTGGATTTGGAAACAGATTGAGTGATCTTTTTAAAGTACCACATCTGTGGGTGTTGACATATGGGTCCACTGAGGAAGTACATCCATCCATATCATATATGATCTGAGAGTGGCTAGATAAGCTGTATAGGCTATAGGCCTATCTATAATACATAGGACTATGTTAAATGTCATTACTCATGACTTTAAGGAAGACCCCTTATTAGTTATTTGGATAGAATTCCATGGTTGGTTCGTTAAATGAAAAAAGCTAATGAAACACTTTTCACAAGGTGATAATTAGCAGAGAAGAGCAGGGCTGCAGTCACAGGCTGTTAGATATTTAATAACCACATTGACCAAGGGAGTTGGTGTTAATTTCTGGGTCATGTTTATGATATTGATTTATTCCAGGTCAAAATAATGGATGGTAAACGCCTCAAATGTAAACCAGAATGTCTACATCCTGATATGACAAGATGCAACTGCTATAGAGGAAGCATTTTGGGGCATATTGAATGTAACTGAAAGCAGATTAGGCTTAGGCCTATACCTCAAACCTGACAATAACTGAATAATTATAGGTGGTTTCCTTTATTGTTTCCCACATGGTTTGATGTAGTTTGCTGATATGACAGATGGATAGAGTATAATTCAGTCCCCCACTTCCTGTACTTTCCAAGCATCAATTTGCAGATAAAGCCAACAGGCGACAGTTGAGATGATGAGATAATTAAATGTTATAGAAGGTCTTCAAATGGGTGGGCCTATTACACAACATACATGAACATTTCAATAGAATATTTCCATCTTCCACCATTTCATCACACATTTCTACACTCTTATAAAAAAAAAGGTGCTAAACCGGTTCTTCGGCAGTCCCCATATAGGAAAACCCTTTGAAGAACACTTTTTGGTTCCAGGTAGAACCCTTTTGGGTTCCATGTAAAACCCTTTCCACAAAGGGTTCTAAATGGAACCCAAAACCCTTTCCACAAATGCTTCTACATGTAACCCAAGAGTTCTACCTGGAACCAAAAGGGGTTCTCCTATGGGGACAGCCGAAGAACCATTTTGGAACCTTTTTTTCTAAGAGTGAATGGCCAACATTCTACGTATATATTAGCCTATGCTTTTGTCTTGGCCAATAGCTACAAAAAAGAATGCTGGCCTCTCTCTTGTCATGCTTTGATTTTACTGGATGCTCTATAAGACATATTGTAGTTTGTGCTATAGGCTAGTAGTGCATTGTTCAGGAACGACTATGATCGATGTCATTTTAGTATAGGCTACTAACGTTGTTTAGCTAATTCAATGAGGCTGAATAAGAGAATAAAGGGGACTGCCTCTGTCCCAGTGATACCCAAAGAGAAACACTGGCACCTGGATCTTTCACACAATCGCTTAAAATGCTACTTTACGTTTGGCTCCTATCCTAGAGCAACTCCGCCATGCTTTTTTATGATTTTATTACATCGCATGCTTATTAATGCACGGATGGACTTAATCGCTCTTATCTAGGCCAATCAAACGTGGGATAGGATTATCATAGGCATGTGCATTGTTTTACAGTCAATGCCTAAATTGATTTTGAGTCACGTGGAAATTTAATTCTTTGCCATCTTTTTCTATGGGTTGCTGTAGCCTAATATTATTGGTGTAAATTTGTTCTGTTTGATTATGATAGAAAATGTAGGCTCACATGTGCAAGTCCTATACGCATATCCTAGGCTACTGTTGTAGGACTATCTATAGATCCACATCGAATAGCTCATCTGTCATTTGATGTCTGTTGTGTATGACTGATCATTCCAATCTTGTATTGATTTGGCACAGTCCTTCTACATTCACGCTCATTTCGAGCTACTGAAACAAAGCCCTGCTTAGCAGATAATATTAGTGACAAGTTTGTAGAAAACCTCTGAGAATAATACGTGAATAACCACTTAGAAACTCAAAGAATCTTCAAAAATATCCTAAAGACTTGTTAGGAAACATGACCTTGGAAAATGCATAAGGGAAAGTGCTTAATAACTTTCCTATAATCTACAAAGCCAATTAATTAGTGGTCACTAAACAATTTTCTTTGTGTTCATTTCTATAAAAATGTGTACTAGCCAGCTTCAAATAGTTAAGACTGTAACAAATCAAATGATGAGAACAATTCATTAATTGCGTCATGAATGGAAATTGATGTTACACTCTCTTATTTATAACACCAATAGGCCCATGTAATGCTGGAGAAAAACAACGTAAATGGACAAGCAATATATTCGTAGGCGTATCTGTATAATTATGTTGTTTAGTTTGGCATTGGTGTGTGCTATGAACATTGCATGTTGTAAACATTTTAAAAGTGTGCCTCTTTCATTCTTAAATAATGCCAATGGCATAATTCCTGGTTGGGATTTGGATACCCCCTTAGTTTGCAAAAAAATGCCAAATGATAAAATAAGTTAATTTACTCAAAGCTGCGAGGGAGGGAAAATAGAATGTTGCAAATGAGGCTCTTGATATCACGCTCATAATTAATTGCGCAAATTTGTTCTATTAAATAAAAATAACACGTATTGAGAAACTCAATTAGCATTAATTAAGCTTGATATCCCAATTTGGAAAATGTGTCGTTGAAAACAAGCTTTTTCGTAGTCTTTTTTCCCTCTCTAATGCTGAATACGAACGAGCTTTCTGCCTTTGGGCTGCTTTGCCCTCCTTTGAGAGTTGAAAATGAAAAATGGAAATGGTATATCAGGAGGTGCTAAATTAGCCGCCTGATCTGCACTTATTGCTGCATATACGCCCCTGTTACTTTGTCTGTGTCTCTCTTTTAGCATTCCAGGCATGGAGAGGCGTCGAGATAGCAGATTTATCAAATGGGAAAATGAATGCATGATGATAAGTTAAATTGAAAATCAGCGCCTGCATGACAGCCCGACCTGACACCTCCGTAATTAGAAAGAAAAATGATGGCGTCCGATGCATAATAGAGCAAAAACAATTTACACTCTCCCATAATGATCCGGCGTTCAAATTGAAAATTTCTCCATGTAGAAATTGAATTCATAAAGTATGATTCATGGAGGACACATCTCCTGGAGGCTGCCTGGGCCATATCGATTGATAGTTTGTCTTGAATCATACAGCGTGCAGCTCTCAGGCAAAAAAAGCTTAACTACTTAAGCAAATCGCTAATTTCACCTTAAGGCCACAAGTGTGCAGCCACGATACTCCTGTTCAGTATTCTAATGAATTAAACATGAACACCCCCTACCATGCAACATACACTCCAAATAAGACCCCAAAAAAATAAATATATTGAAGGACACTTGCAGACAACTCTAATTTCCAAATGGCCTATCCTAAATGGCAACCCATTGACAGAAATAAAGCTCAATAATTGGGGGAGCTGGGCTGGCTGCGGCTGGCTGGCTGAATAAGAAGATCATGTCTTTAAATATTATGTCGGGTATAGGCATATATATTTAATAAAAGTTAAAAGTATTATCTTTGTTGGGTTGGGGACTTTCAAGGGCCATTGTATTTGGATCTATTTTCATCAAATAATAAGTTATTCATTAGCTTATTGACTTTCTGTCTCTGCCATAGGCCTATATATTCACTGTTGAGATTACATTTTCCCTTTCCCTATACACTTTTGCCTGTCTCTTATACCAAGAGCCCCCCTCCACCTACACCCAATAAGTCATTGCTTCCTCTGAGCAAACAGCAGTCACCGGGTGAAAATTATGTAAATATTTTGAAAGGGACACAGGCTCAGAAATTCATTTGCGCCGGCTCTGATATAAAGCTGCCCCTCTGATTATTTTCAATGTATTTGCAAATCAAGACCCTAAGACAGTAGCAGGGCCTCTGGGTATTTAAGGACAACTACACCACACTGGAATGGATGTTTTCAATTTTTAGGATTTAGATATTCGTATTATTGGGGGCATTTGCTCGTGCGTTAAACCTATCTTGTAAAATAATCTGTATGAGATGTGAATGGTCTTTCCTTTCTTACCTCGACTTTAGATCTGGTCAACATTGCTAATATTGCCATGGCGCAGATGTCCCCGAGCCTGCACAGCATCCCTGGGGACCGCCAACCCTATTAGAACAAATGTGTTCTGCTATTGTAAATAGGCACGTTTGCTTCGCCCGTCCTATTACAGCCGACGCATGATCAATAGGCTGATAACACAGAAACATCAATGTAAGCGACAGAACAATGAGGGATATCATCGAACATCTATCTTAATATAGCGGCTACAAGGGCCCTGACAAAGTGAAAACCTCATGAAAATTCCGCCCCACGAATTCCCATCTCCTATCCAATATGCACAAACACACTCCCAGCTGCCGGGGCTATTATTTTCGTATTTCAATTTGACACCCCAGCCTTTCATGCTAATTCTATTATTCTTGGAAGTTTATGTGATTTCATATCACTAGAAATCGGTAATGTATAATAACCCTTTGGGCTAAAATAAACGGAATCCCTGCAGTAGCCACCGGGAAAATAATTACTTTCATATCAAAACTCTGCAGGAGTCGAGCGGGTCCTTTCGCCTCCGGCTCGTAACCTCATTTCAGCAGTGGCGGCTGGCCGATAGAGGGCGCTAGGGCGCCGCCCCCTTAAATAAAATTATTTTTAAAAAATAAAAAATAAAAATAATAATAATAATAATAATAAAAACATCAGTATGTCAATATTTGTGTGTTTGAAATATGGAATGCACACAGTAATATGTGTAAGATATGATAGAAAATCATATTCGCAACCTTTCCTCTGCCTGTCAAACGCCTCGTCAGCTCTGGGCGATACAGAAAGTGCCCCGAGGAGGCGGGTCTACGTAGCAGTTAAGCCAATTGCTAATTTAAGATATGAATGTATGACATAAAATGTAGTCAATAAGCGATCTTAAATCGAATCCAAGGAGGCGATTATTTTACCGCCCCAAGCTCGCCCCTGATAAAATAAGGACCGGGGTCCAGTGACGCCATTTTTACTAGACAACAATGGCGAACGCAAACGTTACTCCTCCAAGACCCAACCCTAACTCGGTGAAATCTCTCCTCCAAGATCCGTTTGAGAGGAGAACTTTGTCAGAGAAAGTTCGGGTGAAAGAGCTGGGCCCAGATCAACCTGACCTCTCAATCAGACAGCAGGCTAGCGAGAAAGGGAAGCAGTATATGCGCGGCTTCTCCCGTAGCTGGTACACCAGGAAGGCTTGGCTAGCTGGGTGCACTGATGCTAATGCTTTATTTTGCTTTCCGTGCTTGCTTTTTAAAAACGACGGGGTCAGATTCAGCATGGACAGGTACCGGAGTGAGGGATATGAAGCACCTGTCAGAGAAGGTAAAGAAACATGAGAACACCAGGGCACACATGGACAACTCTGTAAAGCTAGCTGTATTAGGAAGGGTGAACATTGCTACGCAGCTGGATGACGGCCACAGGATTGCGGTGAGGAAACACAATGAGGAGGTGGATAAAAACAGGCACATTCTATCCAAAATTATCGATTGTGTGAAGTTCTGTGGGGCTTTTGAGTTGGCCTTACGTGGGCACGAGGAGACTGACTCCTCAGACAACCCCGGCATTTTCCGGGGCTTAGTGGATTTTGTTGCCTCCCTCGACAGTGTGCTGGAGGAGCACCTGAAGACAGCTACCGTTTTTAAGGGCACGTCAAAGACGATACAGAACGAGCTGTTGGACTGTATGCTGTCAATGCTTAAGGATTACATCCTGGAGGAAGTAAAGAGTGCTGATTTTATCGCCATTCAAGCTGACGAGACGACTGACGTTTCCACCCACTGCCAGTTGGTGCTTGTGTGAGTGATTATCATAGAGCCGTCACAATTATATTTGTTTTAGTATTTTAAAAGGAAAGAGAAGACACAATCAGACGTTGATAATAATGCAGGAAAGTACTACACAGTTTGTAATAATTATTCAGGTGTCCACCAGGTCAATTTCTAGAAGAGGCCTAGTTGTTATTGAATATTAACTTTATTGCTAAGTGAACAGCAGAACAAAATTATGTTGCATCCCTCTCACAAATGTAATAGAAAAAGGCTTTAAAACGTAATAACATCAGTTAATTATGTACATCACAGGTTAAAAGCAGTTACTAGACATAGTTTGTGTGTATATACACACTGTCTGTCTGTCTGTCTGTCTGTCTGTCTGTCTGTCTGTCTGTCTGTCTGTCTGTCTATATATATATATAAGTCACTGGTTGTGTGTTGAGGGGGAATTACAGTGAGTTAAGAAGTCTGATTGCAAGTTATCAAATTAAACTTTATTTTTGGACCCAGGGCCTCAATTCCCTCTTTGTGTGGGGACAGCGCATCTGACGAGCAGCAACAGCCCATCAAGCGACGGAGGATGCTGGGACCAGGAGAACAACAGAGGTTGGCTATAGAGGTAAGTTGTGATGTAATTGTCAGTGTTTCCCACCTAGAACTTTTTTCAGGCCTGGTAGTATGTAGCCAAAACCCTGAACAATCAGCACCTTGGTAATCATATACTTGAGTTGGACATAGGCATGTGTCAGTCAGGATCACTTGCATCAAAATAGCTTAATTGCAAATTAAAGCTGATGATGTATCTTTTACAGGTATGTGATACCATCCTGAGTCATGCCAAAGAGAGGTTCTCCTTCACCCAGCACCTCATCAGCGCAACACTATTGCACGGAGAGTTGTTCCCACAACACAGTGTGAAGTTCCCGATACAGCGCTTGAAACAACCGTGGAGGCGTACCCCATGTTGAACAAGGCCAAGCTCAAAACCAAACTGTCCCTCATCTATGAGAACAGTGAGTTCAAGGCTTGTAGTGGTGCAGTGCCCCTGTACCAGTTCTTCATGGAGAACAACCTTCAGAGCACTTTCACAGAGACTGCCAGCCTCCTCAAGATCCTCATCACCACACCCATGACAACTGCTGAGTCAGAAAGGTGCTTCTCTACACTGAAAAGGATCAAGACCTTCCTGAGAAACAGCATGACACAGGATCGCCTGAACGCTCTGGCCATGCTCTCCATGGAGAAGAAACTTGTCAGGGACATTCCTGACTTTAATCAAAGGGTCATTGAGAGGTTTGCCACTCAGAAGGACAGACGGGCAAAATTCCTGTACAAATAAGATGACAGACACACACACACAGAGCAGCTCTGGCCGCATGTTTCTTTGTATATAGTTGACCTTAGCATAAAAAATCCAGTTATATATGGTACTCTAGAAAGTCTTAATAGTGTCTTTGCTAATATTACTGTATATATGTTGTTTTGTATCAATTAATTGTTGCAGTTCTGGAGCACATTAACAATTAGTCACATTTAGTATGATCATAAAATACTGTATGCTATTCTTCCAGTCAAAGGTTTGAGTTCATCCACTTGATATCCATTTCTATATTATACATCCTTTCATACAGTGTAAGATTTCCTATAAACTTTATAATAATTTCATGTTATTGTCCACTTTCCACTCTGTTCTGACAGCATGCCTGTTGCGTTGCCTGTTTACTACCAATGGTGAAAAGTTCACTTTAAATGCAAATGAAAGGCTTGGGTTTGTGTAATATGTTTTTGTGTAAGAATGCCTCAACTTTTTAATATTGGCATTAAATAATTACTGAATGTTTCACTGAGCACTGCTGTCCTGCAGTTTGTGTTAAAATATATCGCGATGGTTACAGGAAAAAAAAGTATGGCACAGCCCCACCGAGAATATTTTTCACCAGCCGCCACTGCATTTCAGTGAGGCTTATAGATGAATAAATTTGTTAAAGCAATACACAAAATACAACATCAGATTTTAGCAGAAAGCGCTACCTATACCCACTATACGGGCTATTTAAGGTCTCACACGGTTTGGATTTATTGTATACAATCGATTTATTTATGAAAACCGTACATATATAAATATTATAATACTTTTTACAGCCTTTGAGGATTTTTGTGGTTTTTATGTATTTTTACAGTTTGTTACACAGGGGGGCTAGTACTACTACCACCACCACCACACACACACGTGCACATATACACGCACGCACGCAACAAACACACACACACACACACACACAGTTATAACCCATCATCATCAGAATATAGGCTATATATGTCATCTGTAAAATGAGAGTTTATATTCTAAGACGTGATTGAGCTTTGGGCAAACGAAAGGTGTTGTTGACGCTATCAATATTTTTTCTCACCTATAGGTCTATTATTCCATATCGACATCTTGAGGCTCTGTCTTTGTCTCTGGTGGACAGTTGGTTGTCACAAACTCGGAACTCTCTGGGTAGTCTTTTACAGACTGCT
Organism: Coregonus clupeaformis; assembly: GCF_020615455.1. NCBI lineage: Eukaryota > Metazoa > Chordata > Actinopteri > Salmoniformes > Salmonidae > Coregonus > Coregonus clupeaformis. The sequence goes on from NC_059198.1 coordinate 26,201,087, forward strand.
CTTTTTTGTCTAATGGCAGATACTTTGAATCATCATCATCTTGGAAATATGTTGCACTACAACTGGCTGAAGGCTGACTAAAGTTGCTACTGGAAAAGGTAACATGGCCTGGGCTGTTCTGTGGGGAACTAGTATTTTTCGCGGTAAAGTTGACCTGCACTTTGATTGCTGTCGGGTCATTGAGATTATTGGACTCCTTATAGTTTTTATGTCCAGTATTGGCAGAGAAGATGCTGTCATTCACTGGGGTTCTTTGTGTGGAGTTGTCAGTATCTGCGTCTGGTGGTGTTGTCTTCAAAGCAGTCTGAGGAACAATGAATCCAAGCGGCTGGGTGATAGGATAGAGTAAGAAATGTCCTTTCCCTATCAAAGGCCGCGAGGAGGGTAAGGCAGAAAATCCATCTATGTTCGGTTTGCGCCTTGGTCTGGAGTCGGATAGAAGGCTCTCTACGCTGAAGGGGTTCAGTTTCTGAAGGGTGGAGGCTCTGCTGTTGGCGCACATGCTTGACTGTTGACTGCTGTCGGACGAGTCCAGCTCGGATCCACCAGCATCTTGGTTCAAGTGTCTTTGGTTCTGGAGGGTTTGTGGTGTTTGGTCACAGCTCGATTGGGTTTGGTTTCGGCCTACAGAGTCACAATGTGGATTTTGCTCACTGTCCGTCACTTGTGACACTCCGCTGTCACTGTCAGATCCTGGGGTGTGAAATAGGTCCCCTGACAATAGTTTATTCTGGGACCTCAACAGTCTTCGCTCCTGCTTCCTCTTCTTCTTCTCCATCCTCTCCAGTTCTCGCCTGGCGATCTCCTCCGCGTCCATGGGCTCTCCACTGCATGTTGTTGGGTGGGAGTTGTGAGCTGGTCGACCTGGACCCTTCTTTGTATTTTCTTTTTTCCTCCACTTAGCTCTACGATTTTGGAACCATACCTGCATATTAGAGAAAAAATAATGTTACGCATGTTCAAAAAGAAGACGTCCACTTTCTTAAAAAAAATACATAGGCCAAATAATAACTTAGGCTAATATTTGTGTGAACCTTTGGAAAAATATGTTTTCTAGATGGTTCCAAATTACACAAAACCAAAGAACAATGCCTCTTGCTTGTAGGCCTACAAGTATTTATTATCCGATGACAAAAATAAGCATATTTATTTTCCAATTCGAGTAGGCCTACAATTATTCTGTGTGCTTATGCCTTCTTCGTTATTTAACAAAAAATGCTGTCTGTCTGATCTGGAAAATGCCTCATGAAAACATATATCTCACTTATGATGGGCCCATGTGTCCCAATCAAATGCATAATAATAAATGGTTTAATAGATTTACAAATACTCAAATTTCCCCCAACACTAACTGCCTAAAAATAGCTAAAGTGACATGCCAAATATAGGACTAGACCAGCGTTTCCCAAACTCGGTCCTCTGAACCCCAAGGAGTGCACGTTTTGGTTTTTGCCCTAACACTACACAGCTGATTTAAATTATCAAAGCTTGATGATTAGTTGATTATTTGATTCAGCTGTGTAGTGCTAGGCCAAAAAACTAAATGTGCACCCCTTGCGGTCCCGAGGACCAAGTTTGAGAAACCCTGGACTAGACAATAGGCTTATAAGATTGGATCTAACAATAATGGATATTTCTCTGTGCATAACAAAATAGACATATGATATTTTGACATCAGAAGTGCAAATGATCACAATAATGAACAATACATTTGACTGATGAGGAGAGATGGGGGAAAAGGTGTGTCCTTTATAAAAATGTACGACTTGAAGATCCATCAATATTCAAGTTCATAAATATTAACGTATAGGCCATGCATACTTGGGTGTTCTATCGGTTTATAGAGGAAAATGAAAAGACTGATTGTGCATACGTGGATGTATGCAGATATCTTCATTTTGAGTATGTTTGAGTGAAAATGATATAGCCTTGTCGACTGAATCTACACAGTTTAAATTCAATATTAAGTACAGCAAATTAACTGACCCTTCCATGGCTTAGCCATATTTCAAGTATTTCTCCTTGAACCAGAGGCCCTCTTTATACTCGGTTTGCTGCTCATATTACCCTTGGTTTCGAAGACTATCTCTCTCTCTATATCGTATATTGTGTTATTTAAATACATATTCACGTTTGATAATGTTTTACTTTTTTAAATTGTGAAAATGATTTGCTTTCATTTGCGGTTTTGAAGCATAGTACTGTATGTAGATCATGGACCCTGCACATACTATAATAGGCCTCCATGTGCCCATATTGCACAAGCTCCCTGTGGAGTTTTTGATCACAGTACAAAACAACAAAGAGACAGGAATTACTGGACAGTTATATATCTCAAATAGACCACTGTACTGTATTTGTGTAAGAGATACAATAGGAAATAAATAGGCCTACTTTCCTTTGTTCGTACAGCCTATCCGTGTTTATGAATCATTACGCGACACATCATAACAAACCAACAACAGTGAATGCCAAAAAGTGGATATGGTTGACATTTACCTGTACCCTCGATTCTATCAAGTCCAATCTCAGAGCCAGTGCTTCCCTCATGAACACGTCCGGATAGTGACTCTCATTAAAAGCCTTTTCTAACTCTTCCAGTTGCCAACCAGTGAAATTGGTGCGAGTTCGTCGTCTCTTACAACCAGGGCTATCCTTGTCTGGGTCACACGAATCTAGCATGAGAATACAAAACAAGAGAGTGTGAGAGAGACGCAAAAGTAGCCAGAATTATTTTTTTGCAAGGAAACGTTCTTTCTGTGGTCCTTTATAAAGAAATTAATCAAATATAGTCTAATAAATTGGGCTATTATGTCAGTTTTCGATGGTAAGAAAATAGTAGTAATAAGACTATTAATCACAACAATATTGCTCCTGATAATAATAACAATAACACAGTAAAATGTGGTCCTCTGTAGCTCAGCTGGTAGAGCACGGCGCTTGTAACGCCAAGTTAGTGGGTTCGATCCCCGGGACCACCCGTACACAAAAAAAAAATGTATGCACGCATGACTGTAAGTCGCTTTGGATAAAAGCGTCTGCTAAATGGCATATTATTATATTATTAAAACATTATACTAACAATAGTGAAACAGTGATTTTCCCCACCCTGTCACAACAACACAAGGGGTTTTCACGTTTGGAGCTGTGCTCGTATGCTGCTCTCCATTGAAATGAATTGCAATATAGCCTAATTTGAAAGCAGAAGACTGCTTCTTTGTTTCTTAGGATTTGGATTCCCTCTTTAACGCTTTATGGAGAGGATATACAGGCTATATACAGGATATACAGGATATACAGACACTTTCAGTTCTTTGTTTAGTCTTTGATCTACAGCCAACCTTTTGATAAGTGTTGTATTTCGTGTTGCTTACCTGTCAGCTTGTACTGCTGGTTATCTCCATTCATACCGCAGCCAGACAAGAGGGGGTTCGAATTAACCACTGAAGCTGTGCAGGAACCATTAAGTAATCCGTCTATTGAAAAAGGAACTGCGGCCGCAGATTGAAGTTGATGACCGGCTAATTCGTAAACATGATGGTGGCTTAGATGGTACGGAAAGCCCACCATTCCGCCGAGAGAGCCTCCGAACTGGGCATGAGGTGGATCCAGTATCCTGCTGTCCATCATCTCCTAGGCAAAAGGAAACGACGTCTGGAGGCTGGTGATGTGAATTTAAAAATCATGCAGTGAGTGTGGCCAGCGAGGAGGGGACATGATGTGGAGGGAAGGATGAGCTGTACTTTATCAACATGAACCTTCCAATAATTAGCCTAGGCTTTGGGAATTTGAGACCAATGAGAAACGGTAATCGAGTATGACGTCAGAGGCGCGGTCTGCAAACGCTTTCCATATCGATTGCTAATTAAACCCGACATCCACCTCAATAAACAATATCAGAGCTGTCACAACAAGACAGGAGGGCTTTGATAAGAACTACATCACAACTAGACGGGGGACCACCGAGAGAGAGTGATCAGATTAAAGCACAGTAAAAGGTGAAAGAGACGAGCTAATTTCTGCTCTAACGCTTGTCACAGTTTTTGGTCAACGTGTTGTCGCGTTTTAAATGTTTACTCTCTCTATTAATCGATGCCGAGTTACAAATACCCTAATTTTACACAAGGACATTTATCATCCAATGCTGTCAAATTTCATTCGAGACTACAACAAATTCGTGTGCAATATAACGCGAGGTTGATGAAAGGGGGCGATCGACTCCTCAGCTTGGTGTCGATAGGCTGATTGAAAAAAGGCAGATGTTAAGTTGTTAATTACATCACACACTAATTAATCTTCTGCTAATAAGAGGAACGATATTAGGAAGAAATGTGAACCCTTATTCCCCAGCACTTATACTGTAATTAATTAGACTTAATTTAAAAATGTGTGAGAATCTGTCCCAGGTTTACAAAGCAGCTTCTTGTGTATACGTTTTTGTAGTTATTGTTATATATGTTTTTTTTTTTGGTAGGCTAGTTTTGAACTCATGTTATATAGGCAGGTAAATGCTGTCTTTATGAGGCAAAAAAAACAAAAACATTGTAGCTTTAGATGTGCAGCACCAGTGTGTCAGTTGGTAGAGCATGGCGCTTGCAACGCCAGGGTTGTGGGTTCGATTCCCACGGGGGGCCAGTATGAAAAATGTATGCACTCACTAACTGTAAGTTGCTCTGGATAAGAGCGTCTGCTAAATGACTGAAATGTAGAAATGTAATATATATATATATATATATATATATATATAAAATCATTGTATTTACCTTTATATGCCTAGAGGTTATTTATTCTCGATGTTCAAAATATACTAATCTCCGGTGAAAACGAAGGGTATTTATGATTGTGTAAAAGGTTAACAAAACTATATGACCATAGTCTACTGGGGGGAAGCTCCGAAACATTCATTTATATTATATTAGGCTATTTGTCCGGAGACCTTCATAGCTCTAGTCCATGTTTCCCCACTCGCTTATGCAAATACATGTGTTTGTGAATAAAGCGAATCAATCCTGTCTAAGTAGTCTCTCTGCCCTTTAGGCTATAGAGAGAATTAATTCGACTTTATTTATCCCATGTCTGGTGCTGTCATAATGTTAATCTGAGTTGAAATTTCGCTCCCCACTCACTCCCTGACCCTTGGCACCCGGATTGGCGTGTTGTAATAACCCGAATCTCTCAACAGAAGCCGTGATCATTGTTACCTTATTAGCATGCAAATTGTTTAATTAATATTATTATGAGGAAGTATATAATCCGTTCGTCACTCGACCTCAAGCCCAAATAGCAACCTCTCTGCATTTCAATGTGTACATTTTAATGAACTCCTTAGAAATGTTTCAGGATCTGGCCGTTTTATCCCTCTCCCCTACAAAGCTGTGGTTAGAGTTGCCTCAGATGCCTTTCTCTTTGTATTTTAACTTAGTTTATCATGTTTTACATCATTTTTATGAATATTTCCAACCATTCATTTCTTTTTTGAACATCTAAAATTCAATAATTGCTTCTTGTCAATTCGGATCGTAGCCCCATCCAGGCGCACTGGCTCAGTGAAAAGCAGCCCTTGACACGCAGTCCCGGGAGACATTGCATTTAAATCCGTTTTTCTACAACCGGGTGACATTGTCAGATCCTAGCTTTAATTAACCAGATAATAAGATGAACAAGGCGTGCATTCAGTGCCGCTACAGGCCTGTCTTGTTTCCTTTTCATTTGAATTCAAGAGTTTCATCAACAATTTAACTGGCCTTGGTCGATAGGACATAAAGGTTCAGTAAAATAATAGAAAAGTGCCTCAGAGTCAGCACCCTAAACTGCAGAACAATACACTCTTAGAAAAAAGGGCCTATCTAGAACCTAAAAGGGTTATTCGGCTGTCCCCATAGGGTCTAAGGCACTGCATCGCAGTGCAAACTGTGCCACTAGAGATCCTGGTTCGAATCCAGGCTCTGTCGCAGCCGGCCGCGACCGGGAGACCCATGGGGCGGCGCACAATTGGCCCAGCGTCGTCCAGGGTAGGGGAGGGAATGGCCGGCAGGGATGTAGCTCAGTTGGTAGAGCATGGCGTTTGCAACGCCAGGGTTGTGGGTTCGATTCCCACGGTAGGCCAGTATTGAAAAAAAATATATATATGTTCACTAACTGTAAGTCGCTCTGGATAAGAGCGTCTGCTAAATGACTAAAATGTAAATGTAAATGTAAAATGAGAACCCTTTGAACAACCCTTTTTGGTTCCAGGTAGAACCCTTATGTGTTCCATGTAGAACCGGTTCTACCTGGAACCAAAAAGGGTTATCCTATGGGGCCAGCCGAAAAACCCTTTTGGAACCCTTTTTTTCTTAGTGTGTATTATAGAGCTGGTAGCTTAGCCTATATGGCATGTAGACATACATTGGTTCATGTGATATTTGTCTACCCTATTGTTGCCTTTATCACCTGATCTTAATCAATAGTGACTTTCTGTAACGATCCCGGCAGTCTGAGTCGGGTCCTGTCTGTGGACTAGTTTTTTCTGTTCGTGATCTCCAGTTTCCCGAGGGTTCGGGAACGCTCCGGGGAGCTCTCTTGATTTCCGCACCTGCATCCCATCAGCAATCTGCACACCTGGTCCTGATCATCACCCTTCTTAGGCTCTGGCCTAACATCCATTCCCTGCCGGATCGTTAGCCATGAACAGTAGGTTTACCAGAGTATCAGTCTTAGAGCCTAGCGTTAGTTTTGTTGTTTTTGCACCTTGTTGGTTTGTTGCTTACTTACCCCCGTTTTTGTTCCATCTGCAGTCACCCGTCCGGAACCTTCATCCAACCTCTGCCTGGTGGTCGGCGGCTGCCGACCCAGGATGGGATCAACCACTGCACCCCCAACAACTAATCAACGCCGCCCGCTCTGTTCCCTGGATTATTCAGCATCACTCTTGAATTTGTAATAAACACTCACCTTCGTTTCAACTTACCTTGTCCTGGTCTGCTTCTGGGTTCTGGCTTAGCAACTCGTGACAGAACGATCCGCCAGTAATGAACCCAGCGGACCTGGACTCTGTTCGCCATGCCATTACCCATCAGGAGAAGATGTTGGGCCATCATAGCACGGTACTACAGGAGATCGCGTTGTCAGTTCGGAACCTTTCTACCGGTCTGACGGAGGTCCAGAACCAACGCAAGTTTCCGGTGGAGGATCCACTACCGGTTTCACCCATCTCGCCTGCCGCTTCTGGAGCTGTGTCCTTCCGTGAGCCCAAGGTTCCGACGCCGGATAAATATGAGGGGAGCTGGGAAGATGCCGTTCCTTCCTTATGCAGTGTGGATTAGTGTTCGATCTACAGCCCTACTCTTATGCCACAGACAAGGCTAGGATAGCCTTTGTGATTGCGTTGCTGCGTGGTCGAGCGCTGGAGTGGGCTTCAGCCGTTTGGGAACGACAAGACCCCTGCATGGCTTCATACCAGGGGTTCACGGCCGAGATGAGGAAGCTCTTCGACCATTCCGTCCGAGGGAGGGACGCAGCTAGGCGCCTGTTTTCGCTTCACCAAGGAACTGCAGCGTGGCCGACTTCGTGATCGAGTTCAAGACGTTGGCTGTGGAGAGTGGGTGGAACGAGGAGTCTCTGCAAGCGGTTCTTTACCAGGGTCTGTCGGAGCAGCTCAAGGATGAGTTGATCTCCTATCCGGAGCCTAGTGACCTGGACAGCTTGGTAGCCTTGTCTATTCGGGTGGATAATCGAGTCCGAGAGCGAAGGAGGGAGAAGCAATGGGGTCCGTCCAATCGATCAGCTTCTCAGTTCCCAGTCGGGTCGGGTGGTGGACCAGAACACGTCGATCATTCTCCACCACAAAGGATTAGTGGAGAGGTCCTCTCTCCCGATTCTGAACCCATGCAAGTGGGGCGGCACGGGTTAACCAAGGAGGAGCGTCAACATAGACGTAAGACCAACTGCTGCCTCTACTGTGGTAGCTCGGGACATTACATCTCCACTTGTTCCCGGCGGTCGTCGAACTGCCCGGCTCGCTAAAGTTGGGAGGACTTTTAGCGAGCCAGTTTCAACCTCTCAGTACCTCTGTCAGACCCGTTTCCCGGCTACCCTTGTGAACAGGAATCAGAGCTTAGCGATTAACGCTTTTATCGATTCAGGTGCCGATGGAAGCTTTCTTGATGCCGAGTTGGTGGAACAGCTGGGGCTTTCCAAGGAGCAATTGCCGGAAGCCATTGAAGCGACCACTCTGAACGGCAGTAGTCTGGCACGTATCACGATGAGGACTGAACCGGTTAAGATGCGGTTGTCGGGGAATCATTCTGAGATGATTTCATTCTTCATTCTGCCGTCTTCCCATGTTCCTCTGGTCCTTGGATACCCCTGGCTGAAGGAACACAATCCCACGTTCGATTGGGTGACGGGCAAGGTAACGAGTTGGAGCCTTGATTGTCATGCTAACTGTCTCAAGACTGCCTGCCCCCATTCGGTTCCCAGTCAGGTGATTGAGGCTAAACCCCCAGATTTGTCCCTGGTTCCCGAGACATATCACGATTTGGGGGAAGTTTTCAGTAAGCAGAAGGCTCTGTCACTCCCTCCCCACCGACCATATGATTGTGCCATCAACCTGTTCCCTGGAGCTGTCTACCCCAAGGGAAGGTTATACAGTATCTCCCGACCTGAACGTGAGGCTTTGGAGACCTACATCAAGGAGTCCCTAGCTGCTGGTCTCGTTCGTCCCTCGTCATCACCCCCTGGGGGCAGGATTCTTCTTTGTGGGTAAGAAGGATGGCTCTCTTCGACCGTGTATTGATTATCGGGGGTTGAATGACATCACGGTCAAGAACAAGTATCCCCTGCCCTTGATGAGTTCTGCCTTCGACTCCTTACAGGGTGCTACGGTGTTCACCAAGCTAGACCTACGATGTCGTATCACATGGTCCGGATCAGAGAGGGGGGACGAGTGGTTGACGGGTTTCAATACACCGATGGGTCACTTCAGTATCAGGTGATGCCGTTTGGACTGACCAATGCTCCAGCGGTATTCCAGAGTATGGTGAACGACGTCTGAGAGATATGATCGGTCTCTTTGTGTTTGTTTACCTGGATGACATTCCTGATCTTCTCGAAGGAACCTTCCGACCACGTCCAGCATGTCCGGCAGGTTCTGCAGCGATTGTTGGAGAATCGCCTGTTCGTGAAGGCCGAGAAGTGCGAGTTTCACGCCCACACGACATCCTTTCTCGGGTACATCATCTCCAGGGGAGAGATTAGGATGGACCAGGAGAAGGTTAGAGCGGTTCTGGAATGGGCCCAGCCCGGTACGAGATTGCAGCTCCAGAGATTTTTTGGGGTTTGCGAATTTCTACCGCAGATTCATCCGGGATTACAGCCGTGTGGCCGCTCCGTTAACTGCCTTGACTTCCAGTATCAGGACCTTCAAGTGGAATCCAGAGGCGGATCGAGCGTTTCTGGATTTGAAGAGGCGATTCACCAACGCACCGATTCTCTCTCAACCGGACACGGCCCGTCAGTTCGTCGTTGAAGTGGGACGCGTCTGATGTGGGAGTTGGCGCCATCCTGTCGCAGCGATGCTCCACGGACAGTAAACTCCATCCCTGCGCCTACTACTCTCATCGCCTTTCGCCTCGGAGAGGAATTACGATGTGGGTAACCGGGAGCTTCTCGCGGTGAAACTTGCCTTGGAGGAGTGGCGCCACTGGTTGGAGGGGCGGAGCAACCGTTATTGTCTGGACTGACCACAAGAATCTTGCTTACGTGCAATCGGCTAAACGTCTCAACTCCCGCCAGGCCAGGTGGGCGTTGTTTTTCGGACGATTCAAGTTTTCCCTGACGTTCCGACCTGGATCTAAGAACGGCAAGGCGGACGCCTTGTCCCGGATGTTCTCCAAGACGGAGGAGAGTGGGTCCAAGACCGAGACAATTCTCCCCCGGAACTGCGTCGTGGGAGCAGTTCTGTGGAAGATTGAGGAGGAGGTGCTGGCGGCCCTTCGGACTCAGCCCGGTCCCGTAACGGTCCACCCCGGTCGGTTGTTTGTGCCTGAGTCGGTTCGTCCTGCTGTCCTCAAATGGTCCCACGCCAGCAAGATGGCTTGTCACCCTGGCGTGGCTCGGACAATGGCGTTTCTTCGCAGACGTTTTTGGTGGCCTGCCATGGCCGAGGATACTCGGGGTTTTGTTGCTGCCTGTCCAGTGTGTGCGCAGAATAAGAGTACCAATCGGCCCAGCTCTGGACTACTTCACCCCCTTCCTATTCCCCGCGACCATGGTCGCATCTGGCCCTGGACTTCGTCACTGGGTTGCCCGCTTCTGAGGGGAACACGGTCGTTCTGACTATCGTGGACAGATTCAGCAAGTTCGCCCACTTTGTGCCAATTGCCAAGCTTCCCTCTGCCTCGGAGACGTCCGAGATCCTGGTTAGGGAGGTTTTCAGGGTCCACGGTTTGCCCAGTGATATCGTTTCCGACCGTGGCCCTCAGTTTACCTCTGCTGTCTGGAAGTCCTTCTGTTTGGCCATTGGAGCTACAGTCAGTCTCACATCTGGTTTTCACCCCCAATCCAATGGTCAGGCGGAGAGAGCCAACCAGAAGATGGAATCCACGCTACGCTGTCTGGTCTCTTCCAACCCCACCTCCTGGGTCTCTCAGTTGCCTTGGGTTGAGTATGCCCACAATACTCTCCCTACATCTGCCACTGGGATGTCTCCCTTCCAGTGCCTGTATGGCTACCAACCTCCCCTGTTCCCTTCTCAGGAGAAGGAGCTCTCAGTGCCTTCTGTTCAGGCCCATATTCGTCGTTGCCACCGGACCTGGCATCGGGCCAGAAAGGCACTCCTTAGAGTTTCGGACCGGTATCAGCTCCAGGCGAATCGTCGCCGGATCCCCGCTCCCACCTATACCATCGGAGATAGGGTTTGGTTGGCCACACGGGATCTTCCGTTACGGACTGAGTCTAGGAAGTTGTTACCGAAGTTCATTGGTCCGTTTGTGGTGGAGAAGGTGATCAATCCAGTGGCAGTTCGACTCAAACTACCGAGGACGCTCAGAGTCCATCCCACCTTTCATGTCTCCTGCCTCAAGCCTGTTTTCCTCAGTCCTCTGTTGCCTCCTCCGCCTCCCCCTCCTCCTCCTCGGATGATCGGAGGTGGTCCTGCCTACACGGTGCGACGCATCATGGATTCCAGACGGCGGGGCCGGGGTTTCCAGTATCTCGTGGACTGGGAGGGGTATGGTCCTGAAGAGAGGAGTTGGATTCCGCGGCGACAGATCCTAGATGCTGACCTCATCCGTGACTTCTACCGCCTCCATCCTGGCGCTCCGGGAGTCCGCCCGGTGGCGTTCGGTCGGAGGGGGGTACTGTAACGATCCCGGCAGTCTGAGTCGGGTCCTGTCTGTGGACTAGTTTTTTCTGTTCGTGATCTCCAGTTTCCCGAGGGTTCGGGAACGCTCCGGGAGCTCTCTTGATTTCCGCACCTGCATCCCATCAGCAATCTGCACACCTGGTCCTGATCATCACCCTTCTTAGGCTCTGGCCTAACATCCATTCCCTGCCGGATCGTTAGCCATGAACAGTAGGTTTACCAGAGTATCAGTCTTAGAGCCTAGCGTTAGTTTTGTTGTTTTTGCACCTTGTTGGTTTGTTGCTTACTTACCCCCGTTTTGTTCCATCTGCAGTCACCCGTCCGGAACCTTCATCCAACCTCTGCCTGGTGGTCGGCGGCTGCCGACCCAGGATGGGATCAACCACTGCACCCCCAACAACTAATCAACGCCGCCCGCTCTGTTCCCTGGATTATTCAGCATCACTCTTGAATTTGTAATAAACACTCACCTTCGTTTCAACTTACCTTGTCCTGGTCTGCTTCTGGGTTCTGGCTTAGCAACTCGTGACACTTTCTGTGGATGGAAAAGGTAGATCTAGACAC